>NW_025786670.1:0-16847 GCF_021130785.1 Homalodisca vitripennis
AACGGTTGGTCGTAGCTCAAATAAAATTTTTCATTAGGATTGTAGGAACTCACGTGATCTATATAAAACTTTCAGTAACATTTTGCCCTATCGCGTCAACGGTTTGAGCCGCATAACGCGATTTTAAAGTTTTGATTTTTTTGAGTTTTAACGTGTAGATTTTGTATTTTTTGGGCTCTATTTCAGACAAAATCTATAGCTCTAAGGCCCAGGAATAAAAATTTGATTGTAATACAAAATAATGCGGTGTACAGCAACGAATTCAGTGACTTTTTACTCTAACTTCCATGGTTTAACCGTAAAAACTGATTATCTCGAAAACTTTTACTTAAAAAACTTACATTTCGTGCTCGATAGTATGGCCGAACCGTTGGACCGTAGCTTAAAATGTAAAACTTTTCATAACTAGCTCATTTATTAAATCAACAAAAAAGGTCCAGTAGCGTTTTGTCGTTTTATCTTTCCGTAAGCCTGGTTAATGGCTCTAAATGGCAAATTCTTTTGTCGTTCAATTTTAGGGTTTTAAAATCGTGCCCACTATAATTAGTGCGATTTCGTTTGCTGGTTCCAAGATTGACCTTGTATTACTACGTTAGCCGAGTGACTAAAAAACCCCCCTCCAACGTCGGGAGTTGGCTGAGCGTTAGGTGAAGCCTTCATGCTTCAATAGAAGATAGGGACAGAGTGTTTTTTTATATGTTCACAGACACAACACCCTCAAAAAATAGGCCGAACTGTGTAATTAACCCCCCGGTAAAAACCCCCCCCTCCGGGAGCTTTCCTGGTAGGAACCAGGATAACCTCCTGAAATAAATTAAACCCCCTGATGGTGTCTAACCCCACCCAGGGAATTTCCTGGCTTGACTTAGATAATCACTCCCGAAGATATTAAAAACCAACTGTTTCAACTTAAAATACTGCCTTAAAGGTCGGTTTTTATTAAGGTTTGTACTAAACAATTCACGAAAGCTGACCCGTGCAGACTTTTTCTCTCCCGAGCTTCATTCCTGGCTAAAACAAAGGTCGCAGCTAAAGTCTGACGACTGAATCGAAAGATAAAATTAAAATTTCCGACAAGAAAGGTCCAGTTACTTTTTCCACGTATCTTCTAACGGTTAAGCCACAAAACGCCCTCCAAATTTCAAAAGTTTGGGGTAAATCCGGAAAATTAAACTATGGTATACATGACGTCCTCTTGACTTTGTGTTAAAACCAAATTCGTCTTGTCTCCAAATTTCAAACGAACACATAACATTAACTCTTCTAACCACATCAATTGATTAATATTATACACTACACATCCTTTTGGCTGAGACGTTAGCGAAGCATTACGACCCAAAAGATTCTCGAGAACGGAAACCATAAAATTTGGGAACTTCAACGTCCTATTTTAAACGCAATCACCCGAACTACGCTTATCCCCTAATTTAGCCAACACCCAAATGGGGGCCTGGGGGCGTAGCCCCCAGCGAGCCGAAAGGCGAGTCTAAAATATATACAACCACAGTGTGTAAACTGACCTGACTGACTGACATCACTCACGTATACTAATTCTAACCTACTTCCAGCTGAGTTAGAGACTTGACATTTTGTGTACACAGATAGCTAGACCACGTGTAACCACCAGGGAAAATCCCCGAAACGAAAAGTGAGAATTTTTTGATTTCTATTTTCAACCTCCTCAAAAAAAAATTCCCAAAAAATCGCCGCATTCTTCACGCATTTTCACCCCTGCCAGGCATTTTTTGATAAGCCCGATAGCGGGCGAACCGTTTTTTGGAGCTAGCTCGGATCTTGACGGAAAAAAACTTCATGGGTCAGTGAATATGAAGTGACACTATCAAAAAAGGTTCTAATGACTTTTTGCTCTATCTTTATCCATGGTTAAGCGACCAAAACGCGTCGAACATTGTGAAAATTTCCAGAGATTTTTTTCCGAGCTAAAAATAATGGTTTTCCACAAAAGCCCGATAGTCGGCCGAACCGTTGGTCGTTTTAGCCTCAAATCTGATTGACCCATCAAATTAGCAAATTTGCGCGATTCTACAGAAGAAGGTTCCAGTAATCTTTTTGCCCTTATCTCGATTGGTTTATGGCCGAAAACGAAAAAAAAAAAAAAAAAAAACGTGATTATGTTTACAATTTTGTTGGTACACTTTTACGCGAAACTTTTGTTATAGTTTTTGGGGTCGATAGCGGCGATCGAAAGACCATTGGAGTCGGAGGTCAAAAATAAGACTAAACGTTTTATATTAGGAAATTAAGATGAGCCTACAAAAAAGGTCAAGTGACTTTCTTACTGTTATATTTCGCCTTAGTTATGACCGCAACAAAACGTGCGGGATTAAGTTGAAAAATATTGGACCATTTTCGCACTAAAAAATTTACAATTCCGGGCTTGATAGCGGCTGTCACTAAAACGGGTTTTAGGTCGTAACTCCGAAAAAACAAATTTTAAAAACGGGAATTTAGGAAATCTCCAGGCGTTGATCTACAGAAAAGGTTCAGTGACTTTCGGGAGCTTGGCTTTGAGCGTTAGTTAAGCTGAGCGTTTGCTAAGCCGTCTCAATAGTAGATAGGGACAGAGGAAAGGAATCATTTATTATGTTCCACAGATCTACAAAATACCCTCTAACTAAAAAAAGGCCCATGTGGCCAAGCCCCCCAACGCGGGTTTTGAAGCCGTTTGGACTCCCAGCGCCCAACCCACCCCAAGTCCCAAGTGTGTCATTAACCCCCGGTAATATTAACCCCCCCCCGGGGATTTCCTGAGTATGACCTGTAGTAACCTCCCTCTGTACATTCAACCACGCCCAGCCCTTCCGATTGTGTGTAACCCCCCTGGTAACATTAAACCCCCCCAGGGAATTTCCTGCCAATGACCTCATGTCCGAACGAATTTTACCAGTCACCAAATCTCTTAAAAACCCCCCCCCCCTGCCCCCCTGGGAAGATCCTGACTGGTATGACCAGATAACCCCCTGGAGGACTTATCACCCCGGTAAACGTTAACCTCCGCCCTGGGGGAATTTGTTCATATGACCAGACAATATCCTGACGAAATTAAACCACCCTCTTGTCTTAACCCTCCTTAACATTAATCAACCACCACCCAGGGAATTTTCTCGCCTTGACCTAGATAGTCTCGCTGGTGATATTTTAAAACCCCTGTTTCGGACTTTAAAAATACCTGTGCCTTGAGGTCGGTTTTTATTATGTTTATACTAAACAATTCAAGATAAGCTTGACTCCGTGCAGACTTTTCTCCCGAGCTCATTTCTTGGCTAAACCTATAGGTCGGGGTGTGTGCGTCGTAGATCAGATCTGAGGGCACAATCGAAAGACAAAATTAAATTTCCGGACAAGAAAAGGTCCATGTCACTTTTTGTCGTATATCTCTAACGGTTTATCCTATATATATACAGCCGCATGTGTAACTCACTGACATGACTGGAACTGATAGGTGACTCATCGTACAATAATTCTAACATAGTTCTAGAAAGTGCTGGAAACGTGACATTTTGTACGCACGTCGCAACGAATACTTTTCCACGTGTAACCTCCGGGAAAAGTCTGAAAACCGTAGAATTTTTTACATTTTCAACCCCTCAAAAAAAAATTCCCGAAAAAATCGCGGACCCCTGTCTTTGCCCTTGCAGGCATTTTCCCATTGTAAGCCCGATAGCGGGCGAAACCATATGGTTGGGAGCTTAGCTTCGGATCTGACGAAAAGGAAAATTCAGATTAATCAGGAAATGAAGTTTGAACTACAAAAAAGGTCTTAGTGACCTTTTTTGCTCTATCTTCAATTGGATAAGCCGACAAAACGCTCGATTACATTAAAATAATTTTGAAATTTATTTTCGACTAAAAATTTACTGTTTTTCGGGCTCTGATAGCAGGGCCCCTAAACGGTTGGTCGTATATTTAGCTCAAAACAAATTGATCCACATGGGATTTAGTTAATTGCGTGATCTACAGAAAAGGTCATGTAATCTTTTTGTGCCACTATGTACCCTCAATTTGGTTTGGCCGCATAACGTGTTTATGTACAAGTATTGATTTTCTAAGTTTTAACGTGTAGATTTTGTTTTTTCTGGGTTCGGTTAGATCGATCGCGCCAAACTACTTATTTGGTATCACAGAACAAAAATTTGACTAATCGCTTTATTATTTGAGGAATTAGGATGCCGACCTACAAAAAAACGGTCCAGTGACATTTTGCTCTATATTTCCCCATTTGGTTTTGACGGCTAAACTGTGTGATTTTGATTAAATTTAAAATATTTCGTACATTTCTTTTTAATAACTTTGTTTCTAGAGGCTTCGATTAGCGGCCAAACGGTTAGTTTCTACCTTAAATCATAAACAACTGTTATGCTATAAACATGATGGGATCTACAAAAAAAGGTAATGTAACTATTTGTTGTATGTCCTTTAATCAAGCCAAGAAAAATGCTATAAATAGCCTAAATAATTGTCGTAGATGTGGCAAATTTTTGGAGTTTTATTAAATAGTTCAAG
Source organism: Homalodisca vitripennis (assembly GCF_021130785.1). Lineage (NCBI taxonomy): Eukaryota > Metazoa > Arthropoda > Insecta > Hemiptera > Cicadellidae > Homalodisca > Homalodisca vitripennis. Next base: position 4,525 of record NW_025786670.1, read on the forward strand.
TGACTAATAATTGTGTAATTCAATTCCAGAATTTCAGTTTGCACTTGCTTTGCTACGTTAACGAGTGAATACAACTCCACATTGGAAACTGGCTGAGGCGAGTTAGCTAAGCGTCAATAGTAGATAGGGAACAGAGGAATTTTTATTATGTTTTCACAGACACAATACCCTCTAAAATAAGGCCGCACAGCAGTGTGTCATTAACCCCCGGTAATATTAACCCCCCACCCGGTGGGATTTCCTGGTATGAACCCTGAATAACCTCCTGAGTACATTAAACCCCTGATGTGTTAACCCCCCTGGTAATCGTTTAAACCCAACCCCCCCTTAGAATTTCCTGACATGACCCTCATGTCCGATTAATTTTTACCAATCACAAAATCTCTTAACCCCCTCCTCCTGGGAAGATTCCTGGTAATTACCAGATAACCAATTCTGACTTAAATCACACCCCCCTGATTTTTTAAACCCCCTGGTAAACATAAATCCCCCCCATGGAATTTGTTCAGTGGACATGACAATATCATGTCCGAAATTTACCATACACCAAATCCCTCTTGTCCCCCGAATTTGTCAAAGCGTACCATCTATATTTACCCAAGTCACCAAAACTCTTAAACCCCTACCCCCGGAATTACCTGGCCTATGACCTAGTTAACCTCCGGAGTAATTTTTAAACCCCCCTTATGTTCAACCCCTGGTAACATAAAATCCATGCCCGCAGGGAATTTCCTGGCATGACCTCATGTCCAAATTTTGGTAACAATTCACCAAATAGCTGACCCGTGAGATCTTTTCCCCGAGCTCATTATGGCTAAACACATAGGTCGTAGATCAGATTTAACTGCTTATCCCCGAATGTGGCCAATACCCAAATTTGGGGGCCTGGGGGCGTCAGTCCCTTTTTCAGCGTAGCACGAAGGCGAATATCTCTAATATATATACAAACCGCATGTGTAACTGGGGGAAACTGACTGACTGACTCATCAACGTATACTAATTCTAACCTACTTCCAGATTGAGTTAGAGACTTGTTTAAAATTTGGTACACCAGATAGCTTTCCACGTGTAACCACCAGGAAAATCCCGAAAAGTGAGGGAATATTTCATTTTCAACCCCATCAAAAAAATTCCCAAAAAAATCGCGCATTCTTCACCCCTGCAGGCATTTTTATGGTAAGGCCCCGATAGCGGGCGAACCGTTGGGAGCTAGCTCGGATCTGACGGAAAATTCATGGTCAGGAATGAAGTGAACTACAAAAAAAGGTCTAATGAACTTTTTGCTCTATCTTCCATGGTTGTTAAGCGACAAAAACGCCTCGAACATTTGAAATTCCAGAGAATTTTTTTCGAGATTAAAAAAATAAATGTTTCAAGCGCGATAGCGGCCCGAACCGGTTGGGTCGTTAGCTCAAATCTGAGTTGGACCCCATCAAATTAGCAAATTGCGCGATCACTACAGAAAAAGGTCAGTAAATCTTTTGCCCTATATCGATAGGTTTGGGCCTGAAAAACGTGATTATGTTACAATTTTGTTGTAACTTTTTACGCGAAAAACTTTTTGTTTTTGGGCGTCGATAGCGGCGAAAACCCATTGGTCGGAGGTTCAAAATAAGGCTAACGTTTTATTTAGGAAATAAGCATGAACCTAGCAAAAAAAGGTCCAAGTGACTTTTTACTATATTTTCCCTTAGTTTGACCGCCCAAAACGCGATTAAGTGAAAATATTGGACATTTTCCGCCTAAAAATGTATACATTCCGGGCTTGATAGCTGGCTAAACGGTTGGTTCGTATAACTCAAAACAAATTTTTAAAACGGGATTTAGGAAATCACGTGGATCCTACAGAAAAGGTTCAGTGACTTCGGGAGTGTTGGCTTGAGCGTTAGCTTAAGCGGTCAATAGTAAGATAGGTGGACAGAGGAGATAATTTATTATTGAGATTCCACAGACACAATACCCTCTTAAAAAAGGCCCAAGTGTGTCATTAACCCCCGGTAATAGTTAAACCCCCCCCCCCCGGGGACTTTCCCTGGTATGACCTGATAGTAACCTCACTGTTACAATTCAACCCCCTGATGTGTTAACCCCGCCTCTGGTAACATTAAACCCACCCCAGGAAGAATCTTCCTGCCATCGACCTCATGTCCGAAATTTTACCCAGTCACCAAATCTCTTATTACCCCCCCCCTGGGAAAGATCCTGAGTATGACCAGATTAACCCCCTGGAGGGACTTTATCCCCCCCCGGTAACGTTAACGCCCCTCCCCTGGGAATTTGTTCATATGACCAGACAATATTTCCTGGACGGAAATTAAAACCCCCTCTTGTCTTAACCTCCCTTAACATTAATCACCCACCCAGGGAATTTCCTCTCCGGCCATGACTAGATAGTCCTCTTCCTGGTGGCTAATTAAACCCCCTGTTCCGACTTAAAAGTACTGCCATTGAGGTCTGGTTTTTAATTATGTTTATACTAAAACAATTCCAAGATGAGCTGACCCGTGCATGGAGACAATCACTTAGATACTCTACCGGAAATACAACTTCTTAGACTTTGCTCTTTCTTCCCGAGCTCATTTCTGGCTAAACCATAGTTCGTTAGATCAGAAATTCTGAGTGGGCACAATCTGAAAGACCAAAATAAAATTTCCGACAAAGAAAGGTCCAGTCACTTTTTCTTGTATCTCTAAACGGTTATCCCTATTATAAATACAGCCGCATGGTGATACTGACTGACTCACTGGACTGACATATATATACAAATTCTAACATTACTTCTAGAAGTGCATGGAAACTTGAAATTTGGCATGCATGTACCTTTTGCAATATGGACCCACAGGAAAAGTCTGACAAACCGGATATTTTTACTTTTTTAAAAAACCCTTCAAAAAAATTAAAAACCGGTTGAAACTGGTTAAAAACTGGTGTAGTTTTTTTGCTTTAGAGCCGTCTAGCGGAAATATAAACCGATTGGTCCATAGCTCAAATCTAATTTTTTTTGTGAGGGGATTTAGCGCAATTTTCTGATCTACAAAATAGGCACATTAGATTTTCCCACATCTCTAACCGAGTCAAATCCCGTAAAATGCTTCCAAACTCGAACATTTTGACCGAATTTTGGCAATTTTCGCTTGGTAGACTTTTGTTTGGAGACGCTCTGTAGTGTCTAAACCGTAGGGTTCGTTTAGCTCGGATCTGACGATAAAATACGCTAGTGTTGGAGTGAAGCGATCTACAAAAAAGGTCCAGTGACCTTTTTTTGCTCTATCTCCATTGGTTTGGCCGCAAAACGCGATTAAGTTGAAAACATTTTGAAAATTGTGCCCAAAAATTTACCTTTCGGGGCTCGATAGGCGCCCTAAACGGTTGGTCGTAGCTCAAATTAAATTTTCATTAGGATTTAGTAAACGAGCGCGTGATCTAACAAAAAGACGGTACAAGTAGACCATATTGCCCTATCCCCAATGGTTTTTGGCCCTGCATTTACGCGTTTTAATGTATCGATTTTTTCAAGTTTTATTAATCGTGAGATTATTGTATTTTCTGTGCTCCATTGCAGGACAAAAACCTTTAGTTCTAGGCCAGAATTAATAAAAATTTGATTTTAATACAAAATAATGTCGATGTACACAAAAGTTTCAGTGACTTTTTACTCTATCCTTCCATGGTTTTAGCCGTTAAAACGTGATGTAATGTCGAAAATTTCACTTTAAAAACTTACATTTCGGACTCGATATTAGTGGCCCGAAACTGTTGGCCGTAGCTTAAATATGGTAAATACTATCTATAACTAAGCTATTGATAAAATCAACAAAAAATGGGTACAATAGCTTTCTGTCGTTTATCTTTTCCGTAAGGCCTGGTAAAATAACTCTAAAAGGCAGGCAAATTCCTTTGTTCGTTCAATTTTAGGGTTTTAAATCTTGCAACTATAATTTAAGTTGCGATTCGTGCTGGTTTCCAGGATTGACCTTGTATTAATACGTTAACGAGTGACTAAAACCCCCCTCCACGTCCGGGAGTTGGCTGAGCTTTAGTGAATGCTTTCAATAGTGAAATAAGGGACAAAGTGTTTTTTTTTTATGTTTAACAGGCACAACACCCTCTAAAAATTAGGCCCCAGGTGTGTCATTAACCCCTAGTAACATTAAAACCCACCCCACCCGGGAATTTGTTCATATGACCAGACAATATCCTGACGAATTTTAAAACCCCCCTGATGTCTTAACCCCCTTAACATTAATCACGGCCCCCGCCCCCCGGGGAATTTTCTCGCTGCCTTGAACGTAGATAGTATCCTGGTGGAGTATTAATAACCCCCCCTGTTCCACTTACAATTACTGCCTTAAAGGTCGGTTTTCTTATTATGTTTTATACTAAACAATTCCAAGATAGCATGACCAGTGCAGACTTTTCTCCCGGAGCTCAATCCTGGCTAAACCAAAGCTCGCAGCCTAAAAATCTGATGTCCGGGAATCGAAAGAGTAAAATTAAAAATTTCCGAACAAGAAAGGTCCAGTCACCTTTTCTTCGTATCTCTAAAACGGTTTTAGAGCCGTAAAAACGCTCTCAAAGTCAAAAGTTTGGGTGAATCCGGAAAATTTTAAACGTATGATATACGCTGACTTTAGTTTACCATAAAAATTCTTTCTTGTCTTCATAAATTTCGCCGAACACATAACTTAACTGTTCTGCGATGTTCTATTGATTTGTTTATTATACACCACATATCAATTTGGCTGCTTGAGCGTGTAGCGAAGCGATATGACCCGTACGATTTCTCGGAATCGGATAGAGCAGGGAACATGAAACCTCATGTACGCAATTTTAACAATTCAACCAAATCTCTTAACCCCCCTTGGGAAGTTCCTGGTATGACCAGATAACCCCCGATGTCTGTAACCCCGGGTAACATTAAAACCCCCCCAGGGAATTTCCCCTAGGCTTGACCTCATGTACTAAATTTTAACAAATATCAGTCAAATCACCTCCTTATCTCGAATATGCAAAGCGTAAATTTAACCGCTCATTACCCCGAATTTGCAAGCGTACATCATTGGTGGCCTGGGGGCGTAGCCCCCAGCGAGCCGAAGGCGAGTCCCCTTTATATATATACAGCCGCATGTGTAAACCTGATGACTGACTCACTCACTGACTGACAGATATATACATAATTCTAGACCCTACTTCCAGATGAGTGCTAGAAACTTGAAATTTGGTACACAGATAGTAGCTTTCACACGTGTAACCACCAGGAAAATCCCGAAAAGTGAGAATTTTTTAGTCATTTTCCAACCCCTCAACAACAAATTCCCAAAAAATCGCGCAATTCTTCACCCCTGCAGGGCATTTTTTGTAAGCCCGATAGGCGGGCGACACCGTATGGAGCTAGCTCGGATCTGACGAAGAAAATTCATGGTCAGGAATGAAGTGAACTAAAACCAAAAAAAAAGGTTCTAATTGACTTTTTGCTCTATCTTTATCCATTGGTTTTTAAGCGACAATAAACGCTCGAACATATTGAAATTTCCAGAGATTTTTTTCGATTAAAAATAATGTTTCAAGCCCGATAGCGGCCGAACCGTTGGTCGTAGCTCAAATCTGATTGACCCATCAAATTAGCAAAAATTGCGGCGAATCTACAGAAAAAGGTCCAGTAATCTTTTGCCCTATCTCGAGTTGGCGTTTGGCCGAAAAAACGTGAATTAATGTACAATTCTTGTTGTAAACTTTTACGCGAAAAACTTTTGTTATTTGGGGTACGGATAGCAGGCCGAAACCATTGGTCGGAGACGTCAAATTAGACTAAACGTTTTATTTAGGAAAATTAAGATTGACCTACAAAAAACGGTACCAGTGACTTTTTTACTATTATTTCCCTTAGTTTGACCGCAAACGCGATTAAAGTGAAAATATTTGGACATTTTCGCCCTAAAAATTATACATTGGGCTTGATAGAGGCTACACGGTTGGTCGTAACTCAAAACAAACTTTTAATAACGGGATTTAGGAACAAATCACGTGATCTACAGAAAAGGTTCAGTGACTTCGGGAGTTGGCCTGAGAGCGTTAGCTAAGCGTCTAATTAGTAGATAGGGAAAGAGGAATATTTATTATGTTCACAGACACAATACCCTCTAAAAAAAGGCCCCAAGTTGTGTCATTATCCCACGGTAATATTAACCCCCCCCCCGGGGATTTCCTGGTATGACCTGAAAACCTCCTGTACAGTTCAACCCCCTGATGTGTTAAACCCCCTGGTAACATTAAACCCCCCCAGGGGAATTTCCTGCCATGACCTTCATGTCCGAATTTTACCAGTCACCAATATCTCCTTAACCCCCCCCCCCCTGGAAGATCCTGGTATGGACCAGATACACCCCTGGGAGACTTTATCCCCCGGTAACGTTAACCCCCCACCCCTTGGAATTTGTTCATATGACCAGACAATATCCTGACGGAAATTAAACCCCCTCTTGGTTCTTAACCTCCTTAACATTAATCACCCACCCAGGGAATTTCTCGCCTTGACTAGATAGTCTCCTGGTGATATAAATCCCCCTGTTCGACTTAAAATACTGCCTTGAGGTCGGATTTTATTATGTTTATACTAAAACCAATTCAAGAGAGCTGGACCGTGCAGTACTTTTCTCCCGAAGCTTCATTTCTGGCTAAACCATAGATAGTAGATCAGATCTGAGGGCCCAATCTCGAAAGACAAAATTAAATTTCCAACAAGAAAGGTCCAGTCACTTTTTGTCGTATCTCTAACGGTTTCACCGCAAAATGCCCTCAAAGTCAAAAGCAAGTTTTTTTACGAATCCGGCAAAAACAATCTATGAAAAAGGTCAATTTTTAAATCCCTTGTCATTTTAACTTAATGTCCGGAATTAACCAGTCACCGAATTCCGCTTATCACCGTATTTGCAAGCGTTTACTGTGGGGGCCTGGGGGCGTAGCCCCCAGCGAGCCGACGGGCGGAGTCCTATATATATACAGCCGATTGTGTAACTGACTGACTCACTCACGTATACTTTTTTTTTTAATAAAAATTCTAACCTGACTTCCAGATCGAGTTAGAGACTTGATATTTGGTTACATCAGATAGGCTTTTCACGTGTAACCACCAGGAAAATCCCGAAAAGTCGAGAATTTCTCCATTTTCAACCCCTCAAAAAAATTCCCCAAAAAAATTGCGCATTCTTCACCCCTGCAGGCATTTTTTGTAAGCCCGATAGTGGCAGCGAACCGTTGGAGCTTGCTCGGATCATGACGGAAAATTCATGGTCAGGAATGAAGTGAAACTACAAAAAAGGTCTTCTGGACTTTTTGCTCTATCTTCCATGGTTAAGCGACAAAATGCTCGAACATTTGAAATTTCCAGAGATTTTTTCGATAAAATTAATGTTTCAAGCCCGATAGCGGCCGAACCGTTGGTCGCTAGCTCAAATCTGATTGACCCATCAAAATTTTTAAAAATAAAAATCAGCAAATTGCGCGATCTACTGAAAAGGTTCCTGTAATCTTTTGCCCTATATCGCTTGTGTTTTTGCCGAAAAAGTTGATTATGTACAATTTTGTTGTAAACTTTTACGCGAAACTTTTGTTTTTGGGGTCGATAAGCGGCGAAACCATTGGTCGGGAGGTCAAAATAAGACTAACGTTTTATTTAGGGAAAATACGATGACGTACAAAAAAGGTCCAGTGTCTTTTTACAATATTTCCTTTAGTTTGACCGCAAAACGCGATTAAGATGAAAAAATATTGGGACATTTCGCGCCTAAAAAATTATACATTCCGGCGTCTTGATAGCGGCTAAACGGTTGGTCGTAATCTCAAAACAAATTTTAAAACGGGTATTTAGGAAATCACGTGATCTACAGAAACGGTTCAGTGACTTCGGGAGTTCGGCTGAGCGTTAGATAAGCTGTCAATAGTAGATAGGAAGACAGAGGAATATTTATTATGTTCACAGACACAATACCCTTCTAAAAAAGGCCCAAGTGTGTCATTAACCCCCGGTAATATTAACCCCCCCCCCGGGGATTTTCATGGGTCTGACCTGATAACCTCCTGTACATTCAAACCCCTGATGTGTTAACCCCCTCGGTAACATTAAAACCCCCCCAGGAAATTTCCTTGCATGACCTCAAGTCCGAATTTTACCCAGTCACAAGATCTCTTAACCCCCCCCCCCTGGGAAGATCCTGGTATGACAAGATAACCCCCTGGAGACTTATCCCCCGGTAACGTAAACCCCCCCTGGGGAAATTGTTCATATGACCAGACAATATCCTGACGGAAATTAAAACCCCCTCTTGTCTTTAAACCTCCTTAACATTAATCACCCACCCCAGGGAATTTCTCGCCTTGACTAGATAGTTCTCCTGGTGATCTCATTAAACCCTCCTGTTCGAACTTAAAATACTGCTTGAGGTCGGTTTTTATTATGTTTAATTACTAAACAATTCAAGATAGCTGACCCGATGCAGACTTTTTCTCCCGAAGCTCATTTCTGGGCTATAACCATAGGTCGTCATAGATCAGATCTGAGGGGCACAATCGAAAGAACAACATTAAATTTCCATACAAGAAAGGTCCAGTCACTTTTTGTCGTATCTCTAACGGTTTAACCGCAAAATTGCCCTCAAAGTCAAAAGTTTTGACAGAATCCGGAAAAAAATCTATGAAAAAGGTCAAATTTTTAAATCCCTTGTCTTTTACTTAATGTCCGGACTTAACCAGTACACCGAATTCCGCTTATCCCCGAATTTGCAAGCGTTTACTTTGGGGGCCTGGGGGCGTAGCCCCCAGCGAGCCGAAGGCGAGTACTCAGTATATTACTCATAATTTCTTAAATAAATTTAAACAGATCTAATAAAAATTAACTAATAAGAAAGAAAAATATTAATATTCTATTATGATATACAATATTTATAGAGCAATTTATTAAAAATAAACATAAACGAGCACTATTACAAGTTTAGAGACCAACGAGCTATACTACTTGAACGCGCACTGCCCATAAGTCGCGATGCCTTTATTTTTCGGTCGCATATCGCTGTGCGTTTGCGCGTGTATCTACGGGGGCTCGCGGCTCGCTTAAAGTGGGCAGAGAAACTCACCTTGGAAAATCCACACTAAAAAAATGGATCCCCAAATTTAATTGTAGCCCACGGTTTTTGGAAAGAGAAAGATATTTATATTTTTGAATTGTTTAATGCAAAAGAAACATAGTCAATCTTAATAAAATGTGAGTTTAGTATTCATTTGCGATGGGTATTAGGAAGCAGATAGGTATATGATGAGCAGTTGGGATAAATACGTAGGATATGTATATCATGGAGGATTTAAACATAGATAATGAAGGAGGATAATTGCCAACAGAAGCTTTAATTTTTCAAATTATTTCATTGAAAGGCCATTTAAAAATTTGTGATAGGGATACCTTTTTTGTAAATAAAAACTTCTCATCAATTTTACTGTTGCAAGCTGATTAAAGTGGCTATTACTAAAATTGAGTGAAGTGGGGTGGTGAATGTTCAAAGTGTGACCTTTGACGGTACAAGCCACTATTCTTAATTGCTTAAAACATTTAGGTTGTAAAATTTCCTGAAACGCCATTTTTTAAACTTGATTACCATTGATTATGGTATTTGTGCTATTTTGGATCCTTCCAACATTTGTTTAAAACCTGCACAAAATGCTCTAGCAGACATGAAAATTTATGGAATCTGAGTCAGGCAGGAATTGTTTTAAATATATAGAAGAAATCTTAAAACAACTTTACAGAAACAAAACTGGGTTTAAAAATGTGTAACAAATTATCAGACAACACGTATTTCTACAAAATACATTGAAAAATGAATTTGAAGGTTGCAAGCACAGACTCTATGCTGCAGGGTAGCGAACGCTTTAAAATATTTGTGTGTAAAAAAAACACCCACAAGTTTCTAAACTGTTTACCAACTGTTGATATTCATAAGGGATAATTGATAATCTTTTTGATTATTTCAAATAGTTGAGAATCCATTGGGAAGAGGCTTTAAGGGTCCCATAAAATTAAAAAACAAAGAAAATGATGATGAAACGTTAAATAGATGTGAGCAGTAAACCATGAAAGGAAAACATTTTGGTTTTTTGTGCTTTAGAATTTTTAAGTAATATCAAGAGTATTTGTATTTTACGAGACGTAATAAATTCAAGAATGCTGTGAATACATCAATACGTATGGCCAGGCATCCACTTGTTTACCAAATTAATAACCTGGATTATGGAACCGTATGATAACCCAGAGTAGTATCCAAATGTAATAAAGGATCTTAACTAAAGAATTGAAAATTTACGTGAACTCCTTTGGACTTCTAGTCCCTCCATAATGACACCATGTCTGTGTATACTCAACGAAAGACCTGCTTCATGATGTCGTCAACAATGTTGCAATATTTTTCCTTGTACCAGCAGAAACTATGTCATCAGTATAGTCCTGGGTTAGATTCTGTTCTCATCTGGTGTTCTATGGAATCTATTAGAATCAGCACACTATACCAGAGTAAAAGTGATAAAACACCCCTTTGTTGAACAGCCCTTAACTGGGGCAATAACCACAAATTGGCCATGCAATGTACCTACAACATATCTGGAACAAAGCATAGTATCAATAAATTTTGCGAACACTTGGTTCAGACATCGCACCACTTTACCCCACAACACCACATGGCTCTACAAGGTGTATTGTGAATTCATCTTCAATATTGCGAAAGGTGAATAGCTGTGATTTCCTTTGCAGCCAGGCTCAATCCTACTAAACAGCTGGTGCAAGGCAGTCTCACAAGACTTGCCAGGCTAATGTGCCAGGTTTCAATGAAAAGGAGTGTTAAAGGACTTCTTTTTTAAATCTCTCTACCAGGCATTTTAGTCTTCAAGAGAATCGATGATAAACTGATGGGACGAAACGATTTTGGATTAGAATAGTTAGCATGACTCCCTCCCTCACTGAAATAACCAATTTATATTTATGTAAAGCATGCGGAATATATCCATAAGCCAAACTAGCTCTGAAAAGTTCACATTGTAGGACAAGAAGAATGGTAGAAAATCCTACATATGCACCTAATCACTTCAACATATACTTTACATATACTTTATGTACTTTACATATACTTTATCATATACATATACATATACATATACTTTTAACATATACTTTAAAAGTGGAAAAAAGTGGAAACCAGACTGAAGCCAAAAACTACAGACCCATATCGTTAATCTCAACCTTCTCCAAAGTAATTGAGAAAATAGTTTTAAAAAGACTAATGGACCACTGTGAACATAACAGCCTGTTAACAGAAAGCCAACATGGCTTCATCAAGGGAAGATCCACAACATCTGCCATAATCAAACTTGCGGAATTTATCATTGATAGCTTGGAAGAAAAAAATCTGGTTACTGGAATTATGCTGGATTTCAGCAAAGCTTTTGATTGCTTGGGACACGAACTGATCCTCAACAAACTTGAACAGCTTGGTGTGAAAGGCCAAGCCCACGCATGGTTCAAGAGTTATTTGGAAGGAAGAAGGTCAGGTTGTTGACATTCAAGACACACAAAAAAACATACGCCAAGAAGTAAGATCAGACCCTTTACCCATTACAAGGGGTGTACCTCAGGGTCGGTATTGGGACCAGTCCTATTCATTCTCCTGACAAATGACATGCCACAATATCTAGGAATGCACTGTACTCCCCTAATGTACGCTGATGATACGACACTTCTAGTCTCCGAGTCATCACCAAACAATGTGGCCATCAACTCTTACATAGCACTGAATAAGGCATATCAATACTGTCATGAAAACGACTTAGTTGTAAACGCTGAAAAAACCAAACAATTAGCTTTTGGGAGAAGACAGGAGGAAGTCCCAGAACTACCAGAAGTATCAATGGAAAGCCAGACCAAATTCCTAGGAATGACTATCGACAATGCACTATCCTGGAACAATCATGTTGACGCACTCTCCAAAAAATGAACTCCTGCTTGTACATTTAAAAAAGAGTAAACCTCGTCAGTGACGATGCCACAACAAAAACTGCCTACCATGCATTGTTCGAGTCTCACTTACGATATGGCCTTGCAGTTGGGAGGCACAACAGCAGGAAACCTTAATCGAATTCTACTTCTCCAGAAGAGAGCAATCAGGATTATGGCCGGCCTTGGCCCAAGGGAGAGCTGCAGAAAGGTCTTCAAAACTACAAATGTGTTAAAAAATCATCGGGCCTATACATAAAAGAAGTCATATTGTATGTAAATCGAAAACAGGGTT
>NW_025786671.1:0-16958 GCF_021130785.1 Homalodisca vitripennis
AAGGAAATGTTACTATTAATACTTTAATGAGTTTAATTGAGAGTTTGGAGGGACAGACAGGCTGTAACTAACTAGCGGCCATCGTCCATTTTAGCAACTTACAAACAATTTTATCCTTCAAACACTTCCCCAACCTAATTTGTGGTCGTCACATTATGCTAAGTTATCACAGTTTAAAGGTTAAAAATTGAGAGACAATCCACATTGGATTACTTGATCCATACTTTTATTGGTTTCTTAGACAAAACTCTAGTTTTTTTTTTTTTTTTTCTAGTTTAATCGTTTAAATATTTAATAATTATACATTTTATAAAATGTTTGTGCTTATTGACTATATCTTTAAAATGAGACATATACCATATTTCTAATGACCAAAAAACTAGTAATGTTGTATAATTAGGGTAAAAACTCTAACGTATCGTACAATTTTCATAATAAAAAATTAAAAAATATAATTAGAGTATTTACGTAGTACTTTAAATACAACTAAATAACTTTTTTTTTTATTCATTTTAGGGACAAATTATAATGACAGGATAAAACTACCACATAATATTCTATGTTGCCGTATATCACAATCAGTAGATAGTAATATAGGTTCCATGCGCACTTTCGGAGCCGACCGAAAAGCAATGTAAAATACTGTTCAATGTAACCATAAAGGAAGCTGAGAAAATAACACAGCAAATCTCCAATGAAAAATTAAACCGAATCTACAGTCGTTCGTCCTCGCAAAAAGCGAATCTTTACATTACTATCTACTCTGTGGAATGAGCAAAAATTAACCGAATCTGAGCATCTACATTCCTTAATCTGTGCTTTGTAAAATGTAGTCAAATCTGCTACGAATAAAGGTAATTATCTTAATAAAATTTAATCAATTTAAAAAACATTTTTTACTAAAAACATACTGTATCTTTAAAAAAATTATTTAAAAAACTTTTCTACTAAATAAACAACATGAACTCCGACCAGACTCTCTTCCAGTTTCTAGCATTAAAACAGTGAGTAACAAAGATGAATTCTACGAATTACCAAAACCAAATTAAAGAACAGTTTGATACTTTTTCCTTAAATGGATACAGAATTCAAGAGAACTTGTTAAAGTCTTTTGCAGAAAAAACGTCTAATGGAGTTTTTTAACTATCGGCAAAAAACTAAAAAAGTAAGATGGATTACCTATTTAATATAAATTTACGAAAGATATTGTAACAAGAAAGTAAAAAATAAAACAAACAGAGAGTTTCTCAATCCGTTTTTTGTATGACATTTTTCCCATATTAAACGTTCTTTTCAAGATAAATCAAGACTTAATTGATGCGAATTTCTTAGGAATTTTTGTGAGTATCAAGAATTATCAACACAATTCATGAAAGAGCATTATAGCATTTTTTCTTATAGGAATATAGCCACATTTGTGGTGTGAAACAATAGGTATTACTGTAGATTAATCATACCATGTGATTCCTATGAAGAAAGACACCAACTATAGGTTATCAAAAACAGTACTATGACTTGGGGAGGGACAGCAAGTTTTAGATTTAAGACTATTATACGTACAAAGTTAATTGTTATAATTTTCTTTATCTTTAAATAGTCCCCTTCTTTCCAGTAACAATCAAATAGTTAAGAAAGTAGGGTTACTATACTACTTTTCAACTACTATAAAATAAAATCACATTTTTTTGCAAAAATTATTGCGAAAACACTTAAATATAGCACATTTCCTTCCCCTGAATAACTACTTGTTGTTTTTTTTATGTTTAAAATTTTAGGCAAAAGATTTCAACTACTTTACAATTCTGAAGACATATTTTAAGTAAATTTAGAGCTTTTTAAGTAAAGTTATTTTAGAAAAAACAAACATCCAAATTAAAAATTTTGGCTATTTAAATTGAAGTTTGAAAATTAATCTGCACTACTGGAAAATATTCTTTAACAGAACTCTTTAGGAAATAAAATAAAACTCAACCTAACGATAGATTTGGACTATGGCTTTTTATTTTTTTTTTTTTTAAACGAAAATTAACATAACGATAATCTAATTACAAATATTGGAGATATAAACTATACAGAAAGTTGGCAAAGAATGAGCAAATTTAAAAGAAATTACAGAACCCTTTATTGCGATAATATTATGAATTGTTAAAATAACAGATTCCATACAGATTATCGAAATGAAAATTGTTAAAAAAAGATGCTTGCGGATCATTTAATAGTTATTTATGAAGCAAATTTTCGAGATTTTCCATTAGCAACACATGGTGTAAAAGCGAAATTGCCACAAATTTTTAGATTCTAATACACAAACAAAAAAAGGAGTTAAACAAATTTATACATAAAGAATTAAAACCCATAACAAATAAATAAAAAAAACCAGTTTGCAATAACCTTAAAAAAATTGAGTATTGAGCAGATGTAAAATTATTAACACTCTTGGAAGAATTACCAAGAGAAATACAAGAACAATTAGCTAATAGAACACTATTATTAGCTAGAGACTTAGACATTAAACACAAGAATTAGTTGGGTTATCTGTAATAAAACCAGAAATGACCGATTATTTAATAGAAAAACTATAATTTTTGTAAACAACGGAGAAATTAAAAATAACTCTAAAATTTATTGTAGATAACGACAAAAACTGTTTGGGAAAATATAGTTAAGCTACTTGTTAATTCTAATTCTTCTAGGGTAAAAAATATATAATAAATTTATCTGTCAAAATAACGAGTCCAGGAATTAATAAACAAATAGGTAACTCATATAGTAAATTTTCTGCAAATTGTCCCAACAAAAGATTAAAAGAACCATACTCTTGTGAGTTAGCAAAAAATAGATGGAATTACGAGATTAACAGCAACTATTTTTACAATTATGAAAACGAAAAAGTCCAAACTGGATAATACTTAGATCCGCAAGATGATTTGTAAATAGCATTATTAAAACAAAGTAGAAGAATATTTTAAGAATGCTGCCTCCATTTTTATTTTCTTGTATCTTTATCGAAAATGGGGACAAAATTAACGCGAGACATTTAAAAAAACAATTTTGCTGTATAGATTTTTAACGATATTTACAATATGTTTATTGGGGAAATAAACAATACAAAAAAACTAACAGAATTCCAAATAAAATTACCCAACAGATAAAGAAGAAAGGAAATAAGTTGATTACATACATAATATCTGCATTTAGCTTTAATCTTTAACCATTATAACTTGATCTAATGTAAAAGAAGACAAAGATGACAAAATTGTGGTAAAGATTAAACATAAATGTTATATAAAAGAAGGTAACACATTACTTTTTCTAAGTCCTAATACATTATTTTCGAATCGATTCCAAAAGAGATCGATTTAGAATAATTAGGTTGGACTAAAAAACACAAAACATGTTGTTCCACACATCTGTCGAAAGAGATTTAATATTACACAACAAATTAGTTTCCAAAATACATCTAAGAAAATTGATCCAATAAATTCTACTAATTTTTAAAAAGTATTAAAAAAAAAGAGAAAACAAGAATGGAGGAAATAAATATGGAAACTAGGAAAAGAAACTATCTAGAAAACTTAAAAGAAGAAGCATGAAAAATAAAAAGAAGAGTTTATGGAAAAAGATAAACAAAATTATAGAATTCGAAAACGAATTAGATGATCAATGTTCGAAAACACTGAGAAGGATTTAAGTACTAAAGGACACTATAAAATCTCTGCATTTGTTAGTTAAAAGAAAGACTAGATTTAGCTATGTTGGAGTTTTAGCAGAAAAAGACGGTAAAAAAGGCTGTATATTTTGTTAAAGGACTTTTTTTAAAAATAAGTTTATCGAATTGTACAACAACAAGGAAAATTTAAAGGAAGAAGGATTTATTTTAATTCCATAGCAACGATCTAAAAATAATTTAGCTATCCAATCGATAAAACCAATTATGGAAATAAAAACAGACGGTTTAACTTCTTTTAATGAGCACATCACTTTTCCTAAAATTAAAACACTAAACGCTTTAGAATCTTTTACAAATAAGGAAGATATTATTTAAAAAGAAGAAGATAGAAATCAAGTACAAAATCTAAGAATGAATAATCATTCTTGAACCATAAAAGTAAAGGATTGTAAAAGATTAGTAAGATTTACAAGAAGGATTAGAATCTAAAAATAACCTGCTTTATCTACGAGAATAGTTATTAGGAAAAACTGAAAGATATATCTTAAAGAATCGAAAATTGTATAAGATTGTTATATTTCTAATTATTGGTTAGAAGAAAGAAAAGTAAAAGATAGAAAAATTGTATCTAAATTATCAAGTTAAAAATAAAGTTAGACACAAGATCAAAACAACTCCTAATGAAAAATAAAGAAAGATTCGTATTTTTTGGATAAATGTTATATAAAAATTTTAAAAAAAATGAAAAAAATGAATATAAGACGTGTTTAGAATATTAAATGTTGTCCTTAAACCACTAGCCAAACTTATAGAACTACCTAAATCTGTAATTATAGAGTCTTCCTTCCAGAAATATTATTGTAAATCGTTAGAATCAACATCAATTGTGCTGTTAACAACTATGTTTATAAATCTCTAATATTTTATCTTCGTCTTCTGTAATCTAATGTAAAAGAATCTGATTCTGTATTGTTTAAAATATTTACGAGAGCTTTTACTATTTTTTTAAACTGTAATTTCTACGAGTTCTGGTCGTTATATTTTTCATCTAGAATGAATTGTAATAAACTTGCTCTTAAATTCTTAAAATCTGTCTCGGTCGGCATTTTTGTATTAAATTCTAAAATTTTATTATTTCTTTCATTCTTCGATTTTTATCTTTTTCGCTTTGTAATAATGTAAGTGCTCTATCCAATTATTACGAAAAAAATTTTGGAACGAGGAACGCGGAACTTGGAACGAGAACGTAGAACGTGAACGTGGAACGTAGAACGTGGAACTTAGAACGTTGGAACGCGGAACGTGGATACGTGGAACCGCGGAACGTGGAACGTAAAGAACGTGGAACGCGTAACGTGGAACGTAGAACGGTAACATGAACGTAAATTTTGTGTTTAACGTTTAATTTAACGTGATTGTACATGTAAAAGGTTTAGGTTCCACGTTCTACGTTCCACGTTCCGCTTTCCACGTTCCAGCCGTTCCGCGGTTCCACGTTCTACGTTTCCACGTTCCACGTTCTACGTTCCTACGTATCACTGTTCCACTATCCGCGATATCCACGTTCCAAATTTTTTTCTTAATAAATGGATATAGCACTAACATTATTACAAAGCGAAAATGATAAAATCGAAGAAGAAAGAAATAAAAAAATTTTAGAATTAATACAAAAATGCCGAGACAGATTTTAAGAATTTAAGAAGCAAGTTTTATTACAATCTTCCTAGATGAAAAATATAAGCCCAGAACTCATAGAAATACAGTTTAAAAATAGTAAAAGCTCTGTAAATATTTTAAACAATACAGAATCAGATTCATTTACATTAGATACAGAAGACGAAGAATAAAATATTAGAGATTATTAAACAAGTTGTTTACAGCACAATTGTTTGAGATTCTAACGATTTACATAATAATTTCATGGATGAAGACGCTATAAATACATATTTAGAAAGATCCTAAGTATGGTAGTGGAATTAAGACCAACATTTAAAATTCTATAACACGTCCTTATCTATTCTTTTTACATTTTTTATTTAATTTTAATACATTTATCCAATAAATACGAATCTTTCTTTATTTTTATTAGGAGTTGTATTTGATCTTGGTCTAACTTCTATTTTTAGACTTGTAATTTTAGGATCAATTTTTCTATCATTTATTTCCTTTTTCTAACCAATAATTAGAAATATAAACAATCTTCTACATTTTCGAAAATATTTAAGATATATCTTTCGTTTTTTCTATAAACTATTGTAGATAAAGCAGTTATTTTTAATTCTAATCCTTCTTGTAAATCTTCTAATCTTTTACAATCCTTTACTTTTAATGGTTCCAAGAATGTTTATTCATTCTTAGATTTTGTACTTGATTTCTATTCTTCTTCTTTGATAAATCAATATCTTCCCTTATTTGTAAAAAAGATCTAAAGCTGTTTAGTGTTATAATTTTAGGAAAAGGTATTGCCATTAAAAGAAGTTAAACCGTCTGTTTTTATTTCCATAATTGGTTTATCGATTGGGATAGTAAAATAATATATTTAGATCGTTTGTAATGGAATTAAAAATAAATCCTTCTTCCTTTAAATTTTTCCTTGTTGTTGTACAATTCGATAAACCTTAATTTTTAAAAAGTGCCTTTAACAAAAATATTACAGCTTTTTTACCGTTACTTTTTCTGCTCTAAAACTCCAACATAGTCTAAATCTGAGTCATTCTATTAACTACAAATGCAGAGATTTTACTAGTGTCCTTTTAGTACTTAAATCCTTTCCATTGTTTCGAAAATTGATCAACTAATTCGTTTTCGGATTTCCTCTAATTTGTTTATCTTTTTTCCAAAACTATCTTTATATTTTTTCACTGTTCCTTCTTTTAAGTTTTACTAGATAGTTTCTTTTTCCTAGTTTCCATATTTTTTTTTTTTTTTTTTTTATTTCCTTCCAATTTCTGTTCTCTTTTTTAATACTTTTTAAAATATATTAGAATTTATTGGATCCAATTTTCTTAAAGGTATTTGGAAGATGAATTTGTTATGTACTATTAAAGTCTCTTTCGACAGATGTTGATGGAACAACATTTTTTGTGTGTTATTAGTCCTAATTCTTCTAAAATCGATCTCATTTTGGAATCGTCGAAAATTAAATGTATTAGACTTTAGAAAAGTATGGTGTTTTACTCTTCCTTTTATATAACATTTTATGTTTTAATCTTTACCAAATTTTTGATCATCTTTGTCTTCTTTTACATAGATCAAGTTAACTGGTAAAAAGATTAAAGCTTAAATGCAAGGATAATTATGTATGTAAATCAACTTATTTCTTTCTTCCCTTATCTGTTGGTAATTTTTATTTGTATTCCTGGTTAGTTTTTTTGTATTGATTATTTCCCACACCATAAACATTATTGTAAGATATCGATTAAAGAACTATACAGCAACTGTTTTTATTAATGTCTTCGTTTAATTTTGTCCCACTTTTTCGATAAAGATACAGAATAAAAATGGAGCATTCTTAAAATTATCTTTCTACTTTGGTTTTAATAAGCTTATACAATCATCTAGCGGAATCAAATTCTTTTTTATCAGTCTTGGACATTTTCGTTTAACAATAATTGTATAATAGTTTTGCTTCTAATCTCGTAAATTCCATTATTCTTTTGCTATAACTCACGAAAGAGAATGTTTCTTTTAATCTTTGTCGGGACAATTTGCAAAATTTTACTATTTTAATTTGTTTTTTACCTAATTGTTTATTAATTCCTGACTCGTTGCTATTTGACAGATTAAATTTATTATATATTTTTACCCTAGAATTTAGAACTTAACCAAGTTAAACTAATCTTATTCCAACAGTTTTGGTCGTTATCTACAATAATTTTAGAGTTTATTTTTTAATTTCTCTTGTTTACAATAAAATTATAGTTTTTCTATTAAAAATAATCGGTCCATTTCTTGTTTTTATTTACAGATACCAACAAAATTCTTGTGTTATGGTCTAAGTTCTAGCAAATAATAGTGTTCTATAGCTAAATTGTTCTAGTATTTCTGGTAATTCCTTCCCCCCCAAAGAGTGTTAAATAATGTATTTTTTTTTTTTTTTTTTACATCTGCTAACTCAAGTTTTATAAGGTATTGCAACTGGTTTTTTTATATTTATCTTTGGTTTATGGTTTTTAAATCTTTATGAGTATAGATTTGTTTTAACTCCTTTTTATTGTTATTGTATTAGAGATCTAAGAAATTGTGGGCAATTTCGCTTTTAACCACCAATGTTTTGCTAATGGGAAATCTCGAAAATTTGCTTCTTAAATAATACTATTAAATGATCCGCAAGCATCTTTTTTTAACAATGTTCCTTCTAAATCTGTTGATAGAAACTGTTATTTTAAACTAATTCATAATATTATCCGCATAAAGGGTTTCTGTAATTCTTTTAAATTTTTGCTCATTTTTCCTTTGCCCACTTTCCTGTTAATAGTTTAATATCTCCCAATATTTTTGTAAATTTAGATTTATCGTTATGTAAATTTTCGTTTAAAAGCCATAGTCCAAATCTTTCGTTAGTTGGTTTTATTTTTATTTTCCTAAGAGTTCTGTTAAAGGAAATATTTTCCAGTTAGTGCAGATTTTTTTATTTTCCATACTTCCATTTTAAATAGCAAAAATTTGTTAATTAGGATTTTTGTTTTTTTTCTAAAATATTTTACTTAAAAAGCTCTAAATTTTACTTAAAAATGTCTAGAAAGTTAAAAAGTAGTTGAATCTTTTGCCCTAAAATTTGTTAACAAAAAAACACCAAAAGTTTTCCAGGGTGAAATGTGCTATATTTAAGAGTTTTCGCAATAATTTTATGACAAAAAAAATGTGATTTCCTTTTTAAAGTAGTTGAATAAAGTAGTTATAGTAACCCTCCTTTCTTACACTATTTGAAGACTGCAACTGGAAATGTTATGCCTGTTGATGGGAAAAATAACCAATTACCAGATTTTTTTATTAGAGTATCGCAATGATTGATTATAAAACCGACGTAGTAAAATTAGGTTGATTTGATGAAATTACAAAAAGTCAAAACATTTTGTTTAATTTTCTAGATTGGCAAAAAATGTAATTGAACAAAAAGGTATTTCGGAAACAACTTATTACGTTTCGTATATCACAAATATTTTATTAGAAAATATCTTCAATCCCAAGTTCGTTATCATAGGTTTTCAAACAGATAGACAGAATAATCCAGAAAAAAAATCCTTCAACGAAGTTTGATAGTTTTGAATGTAACAAATAATATGCAGAGTAAAATTGAACGGTTCTTATTATCCTCGGAGATGAATTAACAAAACTTAAAGTAAACAAATTTCAGGAGGTCTTTTCAGAAATCATGTATCAGATAGTATCAAGATTTTAAGAAAAGTTTTACTGTAATAATAAGGAAATGTAGTTAACAATCCTAAAGAATTTTTAGCGGAATAAGGTAACCCTTATTTATGTCATGATTGTTACAACAAAGAGTTTGACAAATATTTTCTGGCGTTCATAACGAACGATATAATGTATCAATCATGGATTTTCAAAAAAGCTGTTACAGAATCGCGATTATGTTATGTTGTTGTTGTCCTTCTTGGAGAAAATATTTTTAGCCTATGATGTGATTTAAGAACGATATTAGATGAAATTCAAAGTAGTTAATGATGTTACTATGATTTAATTTCATCTTATGTCCGATTCGCTTCTAATATTTCAAAAATTATACTCTTTCGCCACTGAAAAAATCCCGATTTCCTCCGCGTACATAATCTTTAAAAAAATTGTAATCGTACACATAATTATCCTAAATGAGTTTTGTACAATAGAATGAAATTATTTTCCTATTATTATCTCTGTTATGTAGAAATGTTAAACACATAACATTTGCGCATGAAAAATTTATATATCTCGGCAGACTTAGTTCCATAATCTCCATTTATTAAAAAAAATCTTTTTGTTTAAATGGAAGAGTATAATGCCAAACTGTTGTACAAGTGTTCTATTTTAGAGGAGAAATTATCGAATTAAAAGATTATTTAGTTTTGTGTAGAGGGTTGTAATTTAATTCTTGCTTAGGAAAAGACCTAAACTCTAAGAAATTTCGAAATAAAATTAAACACATTTTGAATAACTCTGCTTACAAAATTGCAATATGGAGGACAAGAAGCAACACAAAATTTGTTACAGAATTTAGAAAACAGAATAAAAAATTTTTTAACTTATCTCTTGGAACCATTGGACCAAAAATTATTTATCCCTTTTCAAAGAATAACCATTATGGTTTGTTGGGTTTAAATACACACGTTTATTATGTAAAAGATATTAACCTGTATTTTTTATTATTATCTAGATTGTAGAATTTGTTTATGATTATTTTGAACCAGAAATCCTCGATGATTTTTGATAGTACATTTGGAGAAAAGAGAAATTAAAACGAAGAACCTCTGTTGAAAAAGAATGCCGGTTTTACGTCAACATTCTCCCCGACTTCTCGAGTGATTGGTTAGCAAATTTCACTTATTTTCCGTCCTTTTAAATTTTTTTCTATTCTAAAAATGGAGTTTCTTGAAGGAGTTTAAATGATATTGGAGAATGTAAAGTTTACAAGAGTATAAGAAGGTTAAATGAGATTGGAAGAAAGGAAAGAAACATAGAATCTATGAATTTGGAGAAAAATGATAAATGTTATAAATTCCGGGGTTTACAACTAATTGCCGAGTTGGAAGATTGTAAAAGTAACACTTAACCGAACAGGATTTTTGACTGTTTTAGTGAGGATGAGAAAAAAGATTAAAGAATTAAACAAAAATGAGAAAAATTACACTTTGATTGTTACTGGAAAAGAAGACTATTAAAGATAAAGGAAATTATATAACAATTAACCATTTGTAGAATACAGTGCTTAACTCTAAAACTTTGCAGTACCCTCCCCACGTCATTCAGTACTGTTTTGATAACCATCGTTGGTGTCTTTCTTCATAGGAATCACATGGGAATATTATCTACAGTAATTACCTTTTGTGTTCACACAAAAAGTGTGCGCTATAATTCTATAAGAAAAAAAATTTCTATCAATATATGCTTCTTATTAATGAATGTGTGTTGATAAATCTTGGATACTCACAAAAATTCCTAAGAGAAATTCATCAATTAAGTCTTGATTATCTCTGAAAGAGACGTATTAATATGGGAAAAAAATATATAAATTGCA
Source organism: Homalodisca vitripennis (assembly GCF_021130785.1). Classification (NCBI taxonomy): domain Eukaryota; kingdom Metazoa; phylum Arthropoda; class Insecta; order Hemiptera; family Cicadellidae; genus Homalodisca; species Homalodisca vitripennis. The sequence goes on from NW_025786671.1 coordinate 10,902, forward strand.
TAAAAAAATGATGAAAAACTCTCTGTTTGTTTATTTTTTACTTATCTTTTCAATATCTTTGCGTAATTATATTAAATATGTAATCCCTTTACTTTTTTAGTTTTTTGCCGAATAGTTAAAACACTCCATTTAGACGTTTATTTTCTGCAAAAAGACTTTACAAGATTCTTTTGGAATTTTACTAGTATCCATTTTAAGGAATAAGTATCAACTGTTCTTTAAAATGTTTTGTGTCAAAAATCGTTTGAATGTCGTTAAAATTGTCCTTTCTTACACTGTTTTCTCTGAAATGCTAGAAAACTGAATGAGGAGCTTGGGTTGATGTTCATGTAGTTTATTTAGTCAGAATAAGTTTTTTAATTAAAGTTACAGTATGTTTTTAGTAATAAAATGTTTTTAAAATTTGATTAAATTTTATTAAAGAATAAAATCCTTTATTTCGTCAGGCAGAATTTGAACAACATTTTACAAAGCACAGCTTAAGAAAGAGTAGAAGCTCAGATTCGCGTTAAATTTTTCATTCCACAGAGTAGATAGTAATGGTAACCGATCGCTTATTGGAGACGAACCCGACTGTAGATTCGGTTAATTTTTGCATTGAGATTTGCTGTGTTATTTCTCAGCTTTTCCTTTATTCGGTACATTGAAACAGTACTTTTACATTCGCTTTTCGGTCGGGCTCCGAAAGTGCGCCAGGAACCACCATATTACTATCTACTACAAATCTATATATTCATCTAGAATTAGGATTTAGATTTAATTTGTTCACAGTACCTTATTTTGAGGTCGTAACAATTTATGTGGGTTGAATTCATAGTTTTAAGGATACAAATTGATAGGCCATCCAAACGCTTTTTTACTTTCATCGAATACTTTCTATATTGTCACTATTGGTTTAATAACTCTACTTAGTATTTCATCCGATTAATTTTTATATATTTTCATCGTTTGGATACGTATTATCTGCGTGAGTTATTAACTATATCTTTAAAATAAGAAAGCTCCAATAATTTTTAAGACTAATTCTATAGTCATATATTTAAAATTAGTATTGTGGTTATGGGGTACAACCCAACGTATCGTAACAATTGCCATTAAAGAAAATTATAAAGAAAATTTTAAAACTTATAATCCTTTTAAATGTTTCCAAAATAACCTTCCTTTTTTCATTTCAGGTCATATTATAATGACAGGATACAAACCATACAAACGTTAAAAAATAATACTCTCAGATGCCGTCCATGCACAATCCGAATAATTCATCTAGAATTAGATTTACATTGATTTGTATTCCATAGCCGACCGAATGGAATGAGGGCGGGACCAAAACAAAAAACATGAAGTCGTTAGGAGGAGTCTTTACAAATTAGCGAGTCCGTTTTCTTACCCTGATTAGTGGAGGACTGTGAAACCTCCCGTGCGTTCTGGACCAGGATTTTCTTAAACTGATTTACAAGGGAGGACTGCTTTGCCCTGATTAATCTATTTAATGAACTAACCTATTCAATCCCCGCATCTGTTAATAAGTGTATACGACCAGATGTGGTTACATTTCATTGTAAGTTTTACTGTTTAGAAGAAAGGTTTTCTGCTGATAAAATATCAATTTCAAATTCTACAGCAGCCAGGGAAAATTGGAATGAATCATGTACAAAATTTTTTCAATATCTGGTTCACCTGTCTTTCACGTTCCTATTTCTTAACGCACAACGACGGAAATATGTTACTGACTGGTTTTTCATTGAAATAAAATGTAGTTATATAACAAACATTGTCTAATTCTGTACAAATGAAGTGTGGAAAGTTTTTTAATTATGATTTTTCTTCAAGAGCTCATATAATTTTCAATTTGAAAAACTGGGAAAATTAATTAGGATTTAAAGACCGTTTCAAGTATGTAAATATATATGTAAAAAAGTTTAAAATTTGTAGAATCGAAGACACTACGAAACCCAAGGAACATTCCGTCCCAAACCTCTTGGGCCAACTTTTTATTAAAGTTCCTTTGTTTTAAATCTAGAGTTTTTGAAACTATGGATGGGATTTAGGTGAACAAAAAAAGAATTTTCCGGACACTTTTACCATCATACATTAGGAATCAAGTAAAACTACCGTTTTCGAGATCTGCAATCACACCTCCTTCCCTTCAGGTTGATAACTAACAATTATAGCATCAATAGAACAAAATTCTAGACCAATAACCAAATAAAACCAGCGCGTTGAAATACACCCATAAATCAGGAATCCACTCCAAACAATGGTCATTTGTAAACAACACCTGATCTAAAGAAACCTACCTTATTTGTTTTATAACCAAAATCCCTATTTTCGAACCACCAAAAGATTTTGAGAAAATAATTGGTTAACATTTTAAAATGCCCCAAAAAATGGAACTTTATTGGAGGGTAAGGAGGAATTTAAAGATAACTCTGATTCGAGTCTCATTTTAAAGGGATTTATACTTTCATAAACGCAGACAATATATATATAATATAATATATATATATATATATAAAATATAGTTAAATATTTTCCATTTATGTATATTTATATTAAATAAAATAAAAATTTTAATTATAAAAATTTTAAGACAAAAAATTTTTAAAATGTGAAAAAAAATACAAAAATAGTTTTAATTATTATATTATATATAAAAATTTAAATTTTTTTTATTTATTTTATTTATTTTAATATTTTCTGAGGGTGAAAACTTCTTTAATTTTTTCACCCTCATGTAATAAAAGCCAGTCCTAAATGTCAAATGCTGTACCGCTACGCGTCTCACAATTGCTGCTAACCCTCGATTAAAAATATTACAAAATCAAAATTTTTTTCTATCCTAGGTTACCAAATAAATATGTTTTAAATATATTTACAGTGTTTTTAACCTCTTTTAGCACATTTTCCGAATGTTTTTTAAAATTGATTTTAAAATTTAAGGATATACTAAAACTCACAAAACCTAAAATAATTCTCAAAGTAGCAAAACAATTTCTTTAAAGAACTAAAAATTACTGTTATTGTAAAAGTTTGGCTTTTTCCCTTGGATTGAATCCAATTTTTTGTACTACAGTTTTGAAACCATTGGAAATAGAGACAAAACTTTAAAATGTGAAAGATGTGTTCTTATTATTTTTAAAAGGACCTTTTTCCTAATTATGTACAACACACCAACCTATGGTTGGCTATTTGATTTTTTTTTTTAGACTTGAGGCTGTTGAACTATTTCCATAAATTCTATTGTAGTTTTAAATATGTGTACATTTTTGGGCTAGTGTGGCATTTTGAATGATAATTTATTTCGATAAGGCCGTCTCAATCACTAACTCTTTGAATAAAAAAATATGCGTCTCTCTACATTTTTGCAGGTAGTTGCAAATAAATATTACCCATAACAATCCCCTAGAATTTTTTTAAACGTTTTTTTGGTTGCTGTTGTGGGGATGAGTTGTACGCCGTACCCGCGTGGGTCGGGGTGTACATTATAGCGGCATTTGATAGATTTCAAGTTGAGTAGAAGTTATAACGCTTTTAAGTGAATGAATAAAGGTTAAATAGACTTCCAACGTACTTTTTAATTGTGACCATTTTTTCCAAAAACCATCACCAACCCTTAACCCCCCCGCCAAACTACCCTTTGGGAGGAGCGTCTGGCACGTTAGGTTTTAGAAGATTTCCAGGAATAATTTCAAATAAATTCTTTGGGGTGGAGAATAGGGGGGTTTAAGTTGTTACGATATAATCTACCTCGTTTGGGTTTTGGCCGCTATACGTTACCCAACCTCTGTGATATAAAATATATATATAATTTGTCTCACCCTGTATATATAAGGGTTAGCTACGTTACTTACTTTGGTATTTATTAATTACACACAAAATAGTTCTAACTTATTATAGTAAGGAATGTAGTTTAAATTAAATGATTTTCGTGTGTTATTTGGGAACACACATCTTTCATACTACTGTTATGACCACGCATCTATTTATTGGGGGACACATCTTTAAGTTTACCAGTGCTGATAAATGTTCTTATTATCGGTATTCATATTCGATCATTAATCTGTCTATTCTTTAAACTGTTACCCCTGTGACATATATTTCCAATACATATACAAAAAAGGTATGAAGACAATACGAATAATGACAGGCAGACGGGGGCGCGCATGAAAGGCCCTAAATTAGTGCAAGTTAAGCGGGGCGTAAGTAAGCAAGTATATTGACACTAGGTAGGGGAGTCTCTAGTACCGGAGGGACGGGGTGTGAAACTGCACATGCTTGGCTTGCATTCCTCGGATATTGATAGGGCGCCTGTTGTACTGTGCATACTGTCTCGCCTACACACTTCTCTCGGGGCACGATCACTTCTTTAATTTGCTCATAGTTACGCTTAATCGCTCTATAAAATTCATAAAGAGACTATATATAATATTGCTATATACTATAATATTTCTAATTAGATATATATATGAAAAAAAACCATATTCTTTACCGTATTGGTAGCACAATTCACCCGGCAGAGTGATTGAAGATCCGAGTGTCGAAGGTCGCCCGGCGGTACAGCAACAGTACTTTTTGCGATTTCAATTATTATTGAAATAAATTAAATTAAATTCGGCTATTGCCATTTATACCAATTTAATGATAGATATTATATATATAAATATAATTTAATATATATATAATAAAGAAATAAAAAGTGCAACTAATATTTTTATGAATTCTGCTGTGCAAAATTGTAGGATAGACAAAAATGATGTTACTTATAAAATCCGAGATTAAGAAATTACGTTTTAAACACCCAGTAATTACTCCGAATTCGTTTTAGATATTTTACTTTTGCACGTTCTAAAAGGAACAATTAATCAATGATATAGACTCACAACGGCAGAAAAGTAAGTTTACACAATAATAAAACAAATTGTTATTATAGTTGTAAGTCCAAAGGCTAATAATTCAGGTGTGTTTTTTTACATTTGCTACCAACACAAACAGGAAAAAGAGCAAAAATTAAGTGAAGTGACAAATGATGCCCTGATACCCTTAATACTCACATATGTATAATTTGGTCCTGGACACACGAAGAAATTCAAGGTCAAAGGACCAACTTGACCATGAATTATACATTACGCGTGCTCGAATACAGAAAAAAACAAGTCGGATAATTTTTATCAGAACTAACCAACCAACTTGTACCCAACTCTCTTCCATGATCCGGTTTATTAAGTTTCCCCTTGTAGATCTGTACCGCTTAGAAAATTTTCCAGAGAAGTTACAATTTGGAAACTGTAAACGTATCCTTTGATCATGAAAACCGCTCTTCTCACAACACAGGAGTGAATGGGCAGAATACCTGAGCACGGGAATTACCATATATAAACACTTAACTGCCCAAGGAATGTTTCTGAAAAGTGGTTCACGCCAAAACAATCCCATAACTCACCAAGAATTCAGAATCTTTAGGTACTCAGACCATCATAAAAATCTACACCCTAGCGGTACAAAAAATCTCTAAGAAATCAGCATTAAGGAATCTAGAACACAACGATTTATGGAAAAACCTATCTCCACAAATTCTTTCTATACATAAGAGGAAGTCATTATTAATGTATAAAAATATCCCATTGTTTCTAAATAGTTATTTCAAATAATGAATTCGATCTACATCAAGCTAATCTACGTCCTTCAACCTCCATCTAGAGACTATCAACAGCAATTAGTACAGTATTGCAGGACATAACAGTCAAAGGAAATTAACATCCTGACATTTTGTGTTTACCTCATATCTGTACTGATTCCCTTTCCATAGGTTTTCTCCAGTAGTAAACAAGATGAAGTCGATATGGGACGGTATCGGGAGTGTTTTTCGTCAATCTTAAAACTTCCATTTTGGATCTTAAATTCAACTTGTTTCACCTTTCTAACTGTTAATATGTATAATAAAGAATACATTTGCCAATTGTGCAAATGTATGTGGGTACAGAGGGTTAAACACAAGACACCCGTATCAAGCAACGTCCGATGCGTGCTTTGCTGCTTGGATGGGTGACCACTGAGCGA
>NW_025786672.1:0-15502 GCF_021130785.1 Homalodisca vitripennis
TGTTATTTTGTGTTAATATGGATTTTCATTGAATATTTATTTTTTTCTGTGATTATGTGGGATGGTTAGGCTATGTATTTCTGTGTAGCTCTGTTTCGTTTTCTGTTAGTTGAAAGAGGGAATAAATTTAGGAAGCTAATTGATGGATTAGGATTTTAAGGATTATCTTCTCGCCAGGGGCCCTTCCAGGGCATTTCCTATTCCCGAAAATCGGGCCACGGAAAAATAAAGAAAACCCACATCCAGGGAGACATATATGTTTGGTGTTACTGTCTTTGAAAGCTAATATGTGTTTTTTTTATATTGTTTTAAAAAATTGGTTTGAGTTCCTTGTATATTTCTATGTTCATGAAGTTTTTAATATATCAATCAGAATTCATATTATGTGATCTGAAGTAGATTAATTTAATATCTTAAAGTGCAGGTTCTCTCGCAAAACTCTAGTAGGCTGGGCATCGTACGGAAATAACGTGGTCAAGGGATTCTCGTTCAGCGAGGGTACAACTTTAAACAACTAGTGGTGTGAAAATATTGTTTGATGTCATAACAAGAGAAATCTTATTGTATTTGACCCGATGCATGTCCAAAATCTCATTTCTAATTAACATTGACTATCTCTCCCCACCTTTATGAAGTTTGTCTATGAATGAACCAAGGGCTATGGCCTTGTCGGGTAACTTTTCTATGTTCTTTGTTACCATTACCGCTTTTGGTGTACGTTGGCATACCTGCTTATATGCTACTGCAATACTGTGCCCGCCTTTGTTGATAGGCTTTTGATAGTCCAGATGTTGGGATGTAAATATTGAACAATTTTGTGTGCCGTCTGCTCATGGCTTGTTTTTGGCTAGGTTATCTATTATATTTCGTTATGATAAATACCTACGTGTGCTGGAACCCAGTGAAAAGTGACGTTCTTGCCACTGTCTATTACATTATGGATGATACTCACCGGAATATACCTTCCCCTTTGGAGTAGTTGTATACGTTACTCAGTGCTGTTATGGCTGCTTGTGAATCGGAGAATATTATTAGAAATTGAGAGAAATTCAACGCTCAGTCTAGAAAACAGATGTTTACGGATTTATATTTCACCGAGGAGAGGTTTTTTCGTTTTAAACATATGACTGAAATGCATCTTCATGTCTTTTTTAAATCTTTCTTTCAAAGTGTATAATTATTTTAGCTTCTTACCCTTTTTTCTTTTTATACGATAAAATAAAAAAGTTTTAAGGTCTTTTTATAAACAACCAATAAAAATAGCTGGAGTAAGCTAAAACAAAACGTTTTTAATGTGTATTAATCGTATCTTTAAAGTAAGGTACATCCCGTGATTTTATGAACATAAATATGCTCGTAAAAATGTTCGTAGTTTAACATACTTCTTTCTTGCGAACATAAAATAAAAATGGCAGATAGTACAGCCGGCTTTTAATGAAAACGATTGCGATTATTGCTTACTAGGCCTAAAAAGAAACGTATTCTGGGTGATTGTCTAGCAGGTGATTAGAGAAACATTATTTTACTTATGATATATAATGTTGTATGTTATTGCGCTTTATATTTCCATTTTAATCTCTCCTAAAAGATTTTTCACTGACGTCAACTTTTGTTAGTTCAAATCAGATGTTTATTTAAACAATTTGTTTACATGTCGGTAAAGTCGTCATTCTATTTGAAATCATGTGGAAAACATAAACATACATGATGAAATACAAAAGTGTACCCCACTTGCAAAGAATACATACATCCATAGGCGACCAAAAGAAGAAGTCACTTCAACAACCTCTCATTAGCCCGCCATAGAGCGAACAAGCGTGACGTTTCCGTTTTCCGATTCCACCATGGAAAACATACATCCATAGCCCGCCAAAAGAGGTAATAACTTCAAAAAATGTAGTCACTTCAAATATTGATTGAACTTTAGCAAAAATGTATACAATACAATAGGCAATTAATAAAATTAACTCATCCTTATCAGCTTTCATTCTCCATTCACTCAGCTTACATGCAGTTACCCCAGTGTGAACCCACAGTGGCAAGAACCACCAACCGTCACTTCAGCTGAGTCTACAGCAATAAGGGCATAACTTCAGCCCCAAAGCGATCGCTTGTTAGTGATTCTGATTATTATCTGGGAGAGCATTCCACAATTGACAAGGGGATAGTGAAAGATTCATTATATAAGGCTGTCCGATGAATTGGAATTAATAATAAAGCTGGATCCCAACGAGTTCTACGAGCACCGATATCAGACCTAAAAACAAAATTTTTAGCCAAATAACCTGGATAGTCATTATGGATTATTGCGTGCAATAGACTAAAGTAAATGAAGATCTCTAAAGTTCTTTGATTTTAATAGGGGTTATTGCTCAAAATAAGGAGATACATGATCATCATGTCTTAAGTTAAAAATGAACCGAATACAATAATTCTGTGGTCGCTAATTTTACTAGAATTACTGAACAATGGCAAATGTCCGGAAAATCCTGTTTCCTTTCAACAATTTTTATAATTTAATGGTAGATTATATATAGAAAAAATATATTCCAGGTTTTAAAATGTTACAATTGCGAGATTAAACTATATGTTGTAGGTTTTATGTACAGCAAGAATTTGTAGGAAACAATTTTGTTAGAATGGAAACCTACCCTTAGCTACCGTAACACTTAAGGCTGTTCAACTATCCTATCAGTAAGAACAATAACATTCCCTCCCTAAATAAATTAAACAGACTTTAAATATGACGACTTTTCAAGTAAGAAATGAATTCAGTATATTTTTTGTTTTTTTAATATGTGGTACTGAAAATATTCTCTGAACACTGTAATATTGCGTACACTTTTTTCACAATGATAACAAACACTCATAAGTTTTATGAAGTAAACTGTACATCTTGGTTGATTAAAACATTTTAAACAGTGGTTACATTAACTTACAAGTACTGAAAAAGGCGTCTTGATATAACAACAAAAGTTATGATCTTCTTAGCTAACACACAATAGCAGATGGCTGTAATAAATATTATTGTATGTTATCTGTAGGGGACATTCAAGTTTTGGTGCGAAATATCTGCATGTTGAACTTCTTCCAGTCACAACTTGGTATCTTTGGTCATTTGCCGCTCATCTTTTAACTTGTAATGCGGGTTTTTTTCTGCTAAATGTACGCACTTGAACATTCTTCAACAACATGTTCGTTCATACAATATCCAGTTTTAAACAGTATTATAGTCACATTCAATACCTAATAAACAATATTATTCTTATCATAAAATGGGAAATTACAAAAATAAAAAGTTCAAAAAAAGATCTCTCATGGTAAACGTTTTATTTTAATAGTTACTAAATTGAAAACTAATTAATTACCTATATTAATTATAAATTTAATAAAAGATGCAACATCAAGTGTAAGATGTAATATTTATAAGAATTTGTATTTGTTCAGAAATGTTAACTATTTTCAGTGTAAAAAACAACTCCAAAATGTTATCTGGCCTCTAGTGGACTAAATATATTTGTTCATTCAACGGCAAACATTTGCAATCAAAATTATTGTATATAAGGAAATAAAAAAGAACTATGAATGCACATTTTCAAATTTTATTTTCATATTAACCCTCCGCCACCCCCCTAAAGTACATGTCATACTTTAAGACAACCAAACTGCTGTGTAATTTAAAATTGGTTTTCAATTAATAAAAACAAATTTCAAGAAATTTATAGAGAGAGGAAATTTGGGGTAGTTTCAGGTTCAAAAGTAGCAATTTTAACTCACAATTACAAGCCCTTCTGGTTTCCATCCAGGCTGAACACAACAAGCTCATGTAGAGTAGTTACAAGTAGTAACATCTTCTCCACTTCAAACTTTGAGCCTTTTGTAGTTGTCAACCAGATTGATGCCAAGGATTTGGAGTCATCACAAGCAGAGCAATCCGTCTTCACTGAAGATTTAAAGCCTGGAAGCACCGTCCAGGTTCATGACTAGGATTTGGAGTCATCTCAAGCAGAGCAATCCGTCTTCATTGACGATTTAAAAGCCTGGAAGCACCGTCCAGGTTCATGACTAGGATTTGGAGTCATCTCAAGCAGAGCAATCCGTCTTCACTGAGGATTTAAAGCCTGGAATCACCGTCCAGGCTCATGACTAGGATTTGGTGACATCACAAGCAGAGCAATCCGTCTTCATTGAGGATTTAAAGCCTGGAAGCACCGTCCAGGCTCATGACTAGGATTTGGAGTCATCACAAGCAGAGCAATCCGTCTTCATTGACGATTTAAAGCCTGGAAGCACCGTCCAGGTTCATGACTAGGATTTGGAGTCATCACAAGCAGAGCAATCCGTCTTCATTGACGATTTAAAGCCTGGAAGCACCGTCCCAGGTTCATGACTAGGATTTGGAGTCATCACAAGCAGAATTTAAAGCCTGGAAGCACCGTCCCAGGCTCATGACTAGGATTTGGAGTCATCACAAGCAGAGCAATCCGTCTTCACTGACGATTTAAAGCCTGGAAGCACCGTCCAGGCTCATGACTAGGATTTGGAGTCATCACAAGCAGAGCAATCCGTCTTCACTGAGGATTTAAAGCCTGGAATCACCGACCAGGCTCATGACTAGGATTTGGAGTCATCACAAGCAGAGCAATCCGTCTTCATTGAGGATTTAAAGCCTGGAATCACCGACCAGGCTCATGACTAGGATTTGGAGTCATCACAAGCAGAGCAATCCGTCTTCATTGAGGATTTTAAAGCCTGGAAGCACCGTCCAGGCTCATGACTAGGATTTGGAGTCATCACAAGCAGAGCAATCCGTCTTCACTGAGGATTTAAAGCCTGGAATCACCGACCAGGCTCATGACTAGGATTTGGAGTCATCACAAGCAGAGCAATCCGTCTTCACTGAGGATTTAAAGCCTGGAAGCACCGTCCAGGCTCATGACTAGGATTTGGAGTCATCACAAGCAGAGCAATCCGTCTTCACTGAGGATTTAAAGCCTGGAATCACCGACCAGGCTCATGACTAGGATTTGGTGACATCACAAGCAGAGAAATCCGTCTTCACTGAGGATTTAAAGCCTGGAAGCACCGTCCAGGCTCATGACTAGGATTTGGAGTCATCACAAGCAGAGCAATCCGTCTTCACTGAGGATTTAAAGCCTGGAATCACCGACCAGGCTCATGACTAGGATTTGGAGTCATCACAAGCAGAGCAATCCGTCTTCACTGAGGATTTGAAGCCCATTATCGTGTGAGTTGAATTACCTTCATCCAGGTTCTTGACAAATATTTCCCAGTACTAATTTACATAAAAGCATTGGGATATCCAAATCATAAATTAGAATGTGTTAATCATATTATCTTCAATTTATAATTTTTACTGATAACTAATAAACCCTCTCTCTTCTGATTTAGAATTTAGAATAAGATTATGTTAAAATTTGTATTACTATAGTTACTGTCATCAACAATTAACAATATACAGATTATTAAAAGCCTGTTATAAAACTTTAATAATTTAAAATTGTACTGGACTCCAAGGATGAAAATAAAATATGTAAAACACAATAATTACCGGTAGTGTTATATAACAATAATTGCGCGGGCGCATTATTGGAATGCTTTGTATCTTTATGAAATATAATCAAACGAAGCAAGAAATAAACAAAGTAAGGAAAAAACTTAATAAGCATACACAATATAATAAATGAGATGGCCAAAACAAACAAATGGCCTGTTTATACAGTGATCAATACACAAAAAGAAAAAAAATTCTCTGCGGATGCTGACACAGTTTCACAAGCGTTATAGTCCTACTTGATGAGAGATTAGGTGTCCTAAAGTTTTATTCTATAATCGGGTGTCTATTTTGCTGTAGGGTTTAATTTTTGTCTGTACTGAAGGAAGAAACTTTATTATTACATCTTAATAATAAAGTTGGATTTATTATTTTAGTTTAAAACTCTTCAAAACGTAATCAGGAAAGTCGGCATATACGGTTCAGAAATCAATATTGAAAGTAGCTTTTTAAAAAAAATGTCATAGATTTTCAACATCCATTTTATTTCAGAAACTAAAATTTTTACAATAAGACAACTTTTTATAAAATTTCTTCTAATACACATGTATAAAAAATTTAGATGATTTATTTGAAAAGAACTCAACACACCCATAACACACGTTATTCTAGATCAACAGGAATTCTACCACTGCAATTAACTAAATCTTATTCAAACACCAACTCATACTATCTAGCTCACGTGCTTTTTATTAATATAAGTAAAACAGTTTCTTAATTTTAGTATTTTTTCAATGAAATTTTCTACAATTATCTTTAAAAGGAAAGTTAACCAGTGGTTATTATCATTGTCTATTGAGGAGGCCGAGGCAGTGTTGTCTACGAACTACGGGCGGACAGTTTGACATGTGAACAGCCACCTCTCCTATCCCATCATTATTCATTATCACTACCCCATTATAATCTGCGGTGACCCTGCTTATTTACCCTTGTTGCTAATATGTAAATGTTTTTAAAAGTTAATAATATTCAATTCTTTAAAACAGGTACATATTAAAATTACACGGTTTTTTTCCTTTTAATATATTCATTCCAGATGCACGTGTGTATGTGGTATGTAATAGTGTATTATTTTGTATTATATTTTATATTCATTTTTATGTATATCCAGTCCGTTATTTCTTCAGGGCGCGTGAGCAACTCGAGTCTGCGCACAGGCATCATAGCCCATGCAGGCTCATTTCCCGAGGACAATGTTTTATACATGATGTTATTTTTATGATGTTTTATTTTATGATGATTATTTCTTATGATATTTATTCTTTGTTCTCATTTCAAACTCCGTTCGGTAATGTAATAAAAATTTTTTTAGAAGTTAATTGTACAGTTTGGATTGTAATATTGTTACATATATTTGGGAATAAATTCAATTCAATCAATCAAATCAATTCATATCCTTTCTTAATGTAGAGTGTCTACTGCCTGACGAGTTTTAGAGGTGTCCCTTAGGGTTCTCTTGTTATGTAATATCTCCCTTGTACTGATGGTCATGTTATACAGATACAAATACTTATTATTGAAGTCATTGCAATTTTAAATCCTCTTCATGAATTATCTGACGCCTCTTTAGCTAACAGTGGTGACGGGCTTGCAGTTCTAATTAATCGTCATTATATAGGAATTGTATTGGATGATTGGAAAATATTTAGCTTCTATACCTTGTTTGGTTTTAAAAAATAGCTACAGTTTATATGAAGCTGAGTGATTATATCTTATAATATTTGTTAACATGTAAAGTATCAGATGTCATCATCAGTTAGTGCAGACCAAAGATATGCACCTCTTGCAGCTTGAATTTTCTTGATAATAGACTGTTAATAGATCTTGGGTTAAATATGTGTGGACCGGTGGGCTTAGAGGCAGGGTGGGGGCGCATGGCAACAGCACAAAATTACTTAACTTTTTACAGATAAATGATTAAATTATGAATAGTTTTTATGAAAAGAAGTGCTACTTTAACAGTCATAATTATAGTAGTTGGGAAGCGGGGCAGCAAAGTTCGGTGCCAATTTTCAGGGTCCTGCAGTAAAAGTTTGTACTGGGCCTAGCTCAAGATAGGGCCGGCCCTGACTTAGGTATCTGCTATGTAACTTTTTCTTAATGTTATTTTGCCATAGTGGTCTTCTTAATTTACGCAGCGCTAAGGGAATATTGAGACATATTATGGATAGCAGGAAGTAATTTAATTTGTTAAAATCATATTTTTTCTTTTGTCTTCTCCAACTTCTTATGTAAACAGAAAACCTTGGGACATTTGGAATAATGTGAATCAACATTTTTAATAAATTTAAAATTTTAACATTTTGCTTCCTATAACAATTCATTTATTAAATTACCTGATTTAATTACTGTGTTGCATGTTTTAAAGAATAGCTGTTTGATAACGCTCATTGTTGAAAACAGCTGTTTGATTTATACTCTTAGCTTCAATAATGATGAGGAATTAAAACAATCAATAAAATTGAAGAGGAACTTTTCCGGATACAGCAGATTAAGCGCTGTTATCAGTATATGATAAATATATGAAACCTTATATATAAATATATGAAATATATATATATATGAGTACAAAGGCTACCGTATCATATCATATTGTGCTACTATGCTGTGGATATGTTTTACAAAATTACAAACACGTATAAAAGTCATACTTAAAAAATCCGTTGTGTATTTGTTGTTTCAGGTCCATCTAAAGCAATCATATCATAACAAATAAACAACTAGTAGGATTAAGCCACATGTTGCATTACAAACATTACGAAAACAGCGGTATCTTTTTTTTAGAAATGAATTACTGTAATGTCCATAATTACAATACTCTGGAAGGCACCAACAGTCATTCTAACACTTTATTCATCTCATAAAATTATAATTTAAACAATGTCTTCTCATATAAATTTGAGAAAGACACTGCCATAGAGACAAAATGAACCGTACAGCACAGAGCATATGCGAGCACAAGAGCCACAGTGTAACTAAGTTACGTTCTGGATGGAGTGACACATAGCTGTCGTCATTGCTATTTATATTGCAGTTTGTTTTCCGCTATAGCAGATTTTTCCACAAATCTGCTATTGTGTGTTTCAAATAGATGCATACTTGGCAAACAAGTCATTTAAAAATATTCTGGCATATAAACAATGTTAAACTAATTAGTGTTTTTGAATTCGTTACCGCGTAACTTAAATAACTAAATGGTTGTTTAAGTATAAACAATAATGCGTTTTAGCGTACTTTTGTCACTCATGAGACTGCCCTCTCACTAATAACTGCAGAAAACTTACGTATTAGTATTAGTAAAAAAATACGTTGTGTTTCAAAATGTTATTACACACTGAAGGGATCTTGTAAAATATAAGAGATACAATAAAGATTAAATAGACAAAATTGTATATAATAACAAGACCAACAAATCATTGGGGTCAAGTTGATCCAGGTTGCGTCGTTCACACCTTGCTGAACTCAAAAAACTGTTTTCTTTTGTCAAAATTTTCAAACTGTTACAGCACTCCTATTAGTAACTATATAGAAACGTGTTTATATGAAATCTGAATGAAATTTCTTTTCTTATTTAAATATTATAGGGAAAATATACATCAATACAAGCATACGGGAGGTGTAGGGTTTGACCATCAGTCAGGTTTACCAACTATCCGAATAGTTGAATAACAATTACCTTCACACTACTATATAAAACCGGAGTTTTTTAAAATATATGTTAAAAACCACAAGGAAAGTATAACATTATTAAATCAATTATTTTTAAAGTTATTTTTTAAATCATTAAAACCTATAATTTCATATTGATTAGGTAAACGATGAATCTTTGCATTTAAACATATTTACTCAAACCCCCTGCTCTTCCTGCTTGCTTATTAAAAAAAGTCATTAAAAATATTTAAAATTAGAAGAAATTTCACATAAAAAATCGCTTCAATATAGCTATTTATAAGTGTTGTGACGGTCTGAAAATTTTGATCAAAAAACAGTTTTTAGAGCCGCAGCAAATGAAACGACGCAACCTGGATCAAAGTGAAAAAAGAAACTATTAGTGAAACGCGCGTGGCTAGCAGATTTGCTGTACCCTGTAACACCAAGCGACGTCAACGTGGCAACGCGGCTCCCTCTCCTATGCCGAGCGCCAGTCCTATTTTGTAATCAATTCAACTATAATAATCAACTTGACTATATTATTTTTTTGGTCTTGTTATCACTCACAATTTAATCCATTTAATATTTGCGGTATCTTTCCAAGATCATTCATTGTGTATACAGTTTTGAAAAAACTTTAATAATTTTTATACAAGGTTTTAACTTTTCTTTCAGATTTTGAATGAATATGCCTATCCAGTCAGCAACGTTGAAGTTCCCATTCCCTTTTTCCATAATTCACCACATGACCAAATAAAGTAAAATATGGGATATATCTTACCTGAGAATCACTTTGAGAGTAACTTTTGATAATTAAAAAAAGGATGATCCGATGATTTCTGATGGAAAACGCTTACCTGTTGCCACCAAATAAAAGAGTTTGAATCAAAGACGATACAAAACGCCCTATCATACAATCAAAGTCTCTCTCATACAAACCCCATAAAACAATTCTATCAGGGCTGAAATACGGGGCATAGGAAATACTAAATGTATATACTATATTTATTTTCATTGAAGTAAACATAAAATAAAAGTTTTTTTCGGAAATATTGGACTCGTTTTACTAAATTTAAACTCTACATGGTTTATCAAACAGGAGGGGAATTTTTATTCTGATAGTTTGTAAAATATGTAATATGATCACGAACCATGTAACCAAACGTAGTCATAGAGTGGATAAAAATGGCTACTTACTTTAAAATGTTTTTGATTTTTCGGTTTCGATGTCTAGACATAATCATCAGTCAGTAGTCTAATAAACATGAAATAATACGAGTTTGTCATAATAATTTAACATCAACAGTTATTTATAGTTAAAAACTACGAAATAATATTTAAAAATAGATTCTCAATCTATAGGATTGCTTCATCGACGTCTCCTAATGGAGGAAAAACTAATCCATGTTATTTTACAAGACAATAACTACGGTATACAGTTCTCTAACAATTGATTTCATATGAGCTCATCATAATACCTTTCAGGTTCAGGTACCTAATCGCTCAATCCTTCAAGTACCTGAATACTCTTTGACACAAGAGGACTTGTCTTTACTTTAAAATAATACAAGCGTTGCTCAATGCTCAATTTCTACCTGATTACAGTGAAATTTTAAATCCACAGTTCTGGATAATCTATATGAAAGTTCCACAGAAGTGTCTGAACCAGCGAGTTAGATAACTGTTAGTCATGAGATACCTAGCCAGGTTAGGACTGGTGCGTGCTGGTAGGTATAGGATGGGCAATAAACGACCGTCACTATCGTGTTGACGACGGCCTTAACACGGCGTGCGCTGGAGGGCTAACGTTCAAGGACGCGCGTCCACGTTCCTCTGAACATACTGTATAACATACTGTAATCAATTTTACTCCATGGAGCTGAGTAGGTAAGCTCACCGCAGAAGTGTCTGAACCAGCGAGTTAGATAACTGTTAGTCATGAGATAACTAGCCAGGTTAGGACTGTGCGTGCTGGTAGGTATAGGATGGGCAATAAACGACCGTCACTATCGTGTTGACCGACGGCCTTAATCACGGCTGTGCGCTGGAGGGCTCACGTTCGAGACGTGCCGTGCTCCACGTTGCATCTAAACATACTGTACATCAACTTTAGCTCCATGGAACTGGAATAGGAGGGATTGACTGTTTAGAATACGTCATTAACATAGTTTATTTGCGTCGTACAATGTTAGCATTTTATAATTTGTGTTATATTGTTTTTGTTTAAATAACATAAAATACCTTCCAGTCTATGGATAAATCAATTATCACAAACATTTTACTATATCGATTTTTCTACGTCACTTAAATATGCTCTGATGTGTGATCTCAGGTCAACTTCAATACATACACGCTGACATATCCATCAAACAATATTCACTCTGTAATTTCACCGCAAAATCAGAATGTCTTTGAGCTTTAAATAATTATGCCCCTCAAACACTCACATGCACTACACAGGCTTACAGGTGGATACCAACAGTTTTATTTATAAATTTGTAGTTGACTCGTCTCATGTTTCATTCGCAAATGAGCACTCAGAGGAGCTCGTTAACATGGCAACCTTCCTTAAGCTTGAATCTAGAAATATGGTTAACAGAAGTGAGAGGTTTCGTACCACACGTGAAGAACTAACGTTTATACACCGTTGTTAAACATTTCTGAAAACTATATTAGGATTATTAACAACTAAAACCATCAATATTTAAAGCTATATTTTCATGACTTTTAGTCCTCTTACCAATTTCACTGTTTATGGTCTTCCAAGTCTCCCTGCATACATTTGAGGAGCCAGAAATCAATGAATCTAAATACATTTGTTTTTCTACTTTACATTGACTGTTTGTATTCCTTGATTTTTACTTTTAAAACTTGTTTTAAATGTTGACTGTTACTTTCTCTACTGAGGGAAGAAATGTTTGAAATTTCATTTTAAGTAAAATCTTCAGTTATCCATGACTCTTTTCTATTAATTTGTTTAGTTTTCATTTTAGGATAACATGTATCAAAATTCTAGATTCTACTTTCTACATGTATCAAAATAATAAAAAAAATATTGAAAAAAAATTCATCATACTATTCCTGAACAGGTGCGTTATATACACTGTTCCAGCTTTCTTGAGATACACATTTAAGAAATAATTGATTATTTTCCTTGTTGAATTTTCTTTGAAACTTTGTTAAATCATTATTACTGTGTTTTATAATCTAAATTTCCATCTATTGCAACAAAGTTGGGCGTCATTGGTCAGAAATATTTGTAATAATATCACCTCAACTTTTTACACCCTGTTTAGGAAAATTGCTTTAAAACATGATCAACAGGGCCGTCCGAAGGGGGGGGCGAAACGGGGCGGTGAGTCGCGCCCGGGCGCTTGCGGCCAAGGGGGCGCCGCGCCGCGGCTAGGAGGTGCCTTACTCATAGGATCAATATTAAAATTTGTTAAAACAAAATTTTCAACGATAATTCTACTATACTACATACAAACCCCCAATCCCGGTGCCTTAATATTTGTTAAAAAAAAGAACTTGGGTTGAACCATATACTTAAAAATACTGTTTAATTTTTTAGTAAGTTAAGTTTGGCAACACCGCGCGGCAAAAACAACTTAGACATTTGGCTACGACCGCACTCAGCAACTCCAACTGTTTTTTTTTTTTTTAAAACTGTCATTTTGCGTCTACACCATATAGGTTTAGGTTTGCTAACTACTCTCGTGTGTTTTTAGTGTTATGTAGAAGACTTAGACCTGTGAAATTAAAGGAGAATGTGTACGTGAGAGGTGAGCTTGTCGTAATTGTATTAGTACCTACATATACAAAAGCCTACAGGACATGTGGTAGTTAATATACGTGACTGGTTGTCATCATGTTATTGGTAATTAATTTATGTAAAAATGTTTGCTTCTTCGACCAAGGTACTATGTGCCACTCTAGCTTGCATGTCGGGTAGCGTAGGGCATAAAAAACTACGCAACATGTAGACCACAGATTTAAAACATTATTTTTTAATGTTCATTTTAAGATAAAACAAGCATAATTTTTTGAAGAATTATTCATTTTTATTTTCAGATTATTTTATTAAAATGTCTAAAAAACTATCAGGTGCTCTGGAGGGGAGACGAAAATTAAACAAAAGATAGTGAATTAGCTCACAGTGCTCTTTTAAAGTAAAGTACCCAAGTTGACAAAATTCCTTCACAAATAGCTGAGGGGCACTAACCCTACCCAACAAACCTACTTCATTCATCACTACTCTCGCTACTTCAAATACCCAGGACTTCGACCATGAATGTGAACAAGACCATAATTTTAACTGAGGTAGAGGAGGACTGCTGAAATATCTGAAGGAGGAAACCAGTGATCAAGCTATAAGAAGGGAAACTGTTTGAAATGTTTAAACTACCAAAATAAAATATTTTTCCAAAATGACCCGTCAACTATTGCCTGAAAATTTAACTGTCAGAGAGAGAAGATGAAAATCACTCAACAAGGGGTGCTCGCTCCGTCATTTAAAAAAAAGTAATGATGACTATCCACTAAACAGTGAAAAGCGTCATCATTTTTCAAATGATATTTTCAAATATCGCCACGCAGAAAATGGGCGAGAAAGTGGAAAAGGCGGTGGTTAGTTTTATTCTGTGCTCTTCTGATGCAGTGTTCTTGCTTTCCATGTCGTTTATTTGACAATAATCCAAACTACTCTTAAGGTCTTTGGCAAAAAAGCAAAGCGGTGCATAAAATTCAATAAATTGAGGCGAAAAAAACAATTTCAATGGAGCAGCCGGAGCTTACATACTCACTGAAAACCAGGTCAATCCTGAGCATTGTTAAGTTTACCCAGTCAATCTCAGGATTATGTAAGACTGTGAAAACGTAGAGATCATACCAAAATGCAGCAATTGATTACTGAGCTCAGTGGGGCCAACAATAGCAAAAAGAAGCCGAGAAGATTTGAACAAAACATACTAAGAAGAAATTATTACATGCGACATATCTATTATTTATCTTATAGAGCAGAATCTACCAACTTGGCTTTTCGTGGAAACTCAAACAAAAACTTTTTACAAAAAATAACGGAAACTTCCTTTGGCCTTACTCCAAGTGCAAGCCTATCTAGGAGAGTTTGATCTCCGGTTAATGAGGGAACATTCTTCAAGCGAATGCAATTCTGAAGAAGAGTGAATATTGAGTTTCAAAGATTGTTAAGTTGTCAATACTCAAAATAGACGGTCGATATAACTTGTCTGGCAAAGGAAGTGTGAAAAACAATATAAATCAGAGAAAATAAAGCTGTTCAACCGGTACTTTCCTCAGTTATGTTGGATTGTACGCCCCAGACGTAAGTCGATCAAGGGTAACATACAACATCTACTCAACCATTCGCTTATGTTCCACTGCAAGAAGAGCACGATAGGATGGAATGACTTAATTGTAGTATTTATGCGAAGAACAGTTTTGATAGGCTACAGCGATTACTGAGGAAGTCAACAGGGGAGAGCATTGAGGACTCAATTGTTTAAACTGAGATGAGAGTAGAATTATGTGGTTTCGTGACATGGAGTAAACATGCGCAGGGTAATGGGTACCGACAATAGGCGCACAACATGGCAGGAAGCTAAAAAAAGGGTTCCAATCAACGAAATATCCTTTTAGCTGGTATTTACCCCCTGCGGATCTGCCACAGCCTCAACTTGGTTGTTGCAAAGAATGGACAAGCCCAGATCATCCGTCAAGTCTACCTCCTTACACTCTTTGGAATTTCCCTTCAAAAGGAATTTACACTATTTTCCAGCGTCATCTCTGCCAAAACAGTTGGTAAGCGATTATGTTTAGTAGACGGAGGTAGGAAAGTTATAACTTGTTTTAAGATGGGTTTCTATCTGTTGAGAAGAAAGGTTTGTGAAAACCAAGATGGGATATCTGCCTACGTATAAAAGTCTTTTCTGTATCTGTCTCGTTTCTCGATACCAGTAAAAAGACGTCCTATGCACCTGAGCGCTATTGTAGAACTGAGTTGAAACTGAGTCAATGACCCTACAATGAATCTCATCTCAGAAGAGCGTATAGTCACCCGTCCAAAAAGTTCACTGGTATGGAAGAACTATTATTCATCTCTGGTTGTGCCTTAATTGTTTATGCGGCACGATCGCTTTTGTTTGAAGGTATAAACTTGATTAAAGTAAAACTCTTACAAGGTCAATAACGCAACTGATATTGCATTTAAACATACAAATTCCTCTGCACGAAAACTTTACAGTTCATAGATGTTTTTGT
>NW_025786673.1:0-47306 GCF_021130785.1 Homalodisca vitripennis
TCTATGCGCCATGAGGACCACCGGTGGCTCTCAACAGGTGTACTGAACTACGCCGTGAGGACCACCGGTGGCTCTCAGGTTATACATTTTTTAAACTTTTTTCACAGTATCTGTAAACACATTCCAGCAATTATATTTATACTAACTGATAGCTTATTAAATGAAGATAAAAAAGGTCATAATAATATGGTTATTGGATACTGTTTTTACAACTCAAAATAAATAGGCTGAAAAATTGGGTTTGTTTATTGTGGTTTACACTATAGGAATAGACTAAGTAAAACCCAGTTGTACAAGAACTTCTTTTATAACATGAGTAAAAGTTAAAAATTATAAAACCTCTATAGCCTTGAAAAATTAGATTATAATTAAAATAATTGAATGTAATAAGTACATCATGTTTGTATTCAGAACTTTAGATTACACACTAATATTACATGAATGGGCTTTTATGGGTTGCATTGAAACAGTTCAAACAAATAAATACATTGCACATGACACATTTTGTGGTTACTCTCTTGCACTGTTTCTGGGCATATTCAACGACTTTGAGAGAGTTTTGTAGCAGTTGCCGCATCTCCGACGTACTGAGCGTTTAGGACCCTATATTTCGATAAGCTTATGTTTGGGAGTTCTTGCAGCTTGAGGTTCATCTTCCTCTCCCTCTTTGGTTTCAATAAGAGAATCTGCGATTTCCTGTCTGAACTGGGTGATTTGCATTTTCTTTTCATGCACAATGTTGTACAGAAGAAGTGAGTTCACCACTGCTATGTTTAGAAGTAGTTCAAACAGTACTTTCTTATACCATTTTACGCAGCGTCGCAGAGGTCTAGAATATGAAGCCATTTGATCAGACAAATCTATGAAAGATTTGGCCTTGTTGTAGTCAACCACACATCTTGGTTTTATTTTGATTCCTCGCCTTTGAGGAATCTCAATACATTCATCAGTATGCTGTGTCGTTATCATCATTACTTCTCTCTTATCTTTCCATTTTATCACGACGACATTGCTATTGCTTTGTTTCTCCACCCTTGGAATCACCCTTGTTTAGATTTGCATTTGCAATGCATGCTGGGATTCCTCTTCTGTTTTTACGAAGTGTTCCAACTAAATGAGTGGAACGCTCTTTCAAGGTATGGGCTAGAGCTATGCTGCTGTACCAATTGTCAACATACAGTGTTCGTCCAGCATCAAGTAACGGGGAAATCAACTGCATCACAATGGCCTGAGCAAGATCAACTCTCCTTCCTTCGGATTTACCTGTGTACACCTTAAAATTCCAGGTGTAACCCTTTTCAGTGCATAGCTTAAAGATCTTAATGCCATAGCGGCTGGCCTTGTTAGGGATGTATTGTCTAAATCCCACCCTGCCACGAAAGGGAATCAAACTCTCGTCAATACAGAGTTGCTGCTGAGAAGTCAGAGCAGATTTAAATTTTTCATTCAGGGAGTCAAGTATATTTTGTATTTTGTATAGTTTGTTTGTTTCATCTGCATTTGTATTATCGCTGAAATGAAGCATTCTAAGTAACAGTTCAAATCTGTTTCTAGGCATTACTTTGCACATTTCATTTTTGTATATGTTTTTTGTGCTCCAATACAAATTTAAACTTGGCATTTGAACTAACCCCATCCATATTATGAGACCAAAAAATTGCTTAATTTCCTTTTCGTCTGTTGGAAGCCAGGATTTGAGCCGAGACTTATCAGAAGGTACACCAGATTCAATTGTCTGCTGTGCATATAGGTTTGTTTGCAGTGCAATTTCTGTAAAAAAAGAGTTGTCAACAAAGACTTGGTTGTAGACTTCAAATGGGGAAGCACCCTCAATTTTGTCCCTTATTTCTTGTAAGATAAGAGGTAATGCATTGAACTCGAATGATGATAAGTTGTTTTGGTTCGTATTTCCCCAGGTCAAGGCTAAGTAATTTGGTTCAATGTTTTGGTTTACCTGTTGGATTCCATTGTCAGGCAGTGGGTGTGGGTTGGGCTGCTGCTGAATAAGTTGGTTGTGGACGAGCTGCCTTTGGTCCAAGATATTCATATCGTTTATCACTGTCTTCACTACTATCCTCTGAAGGAAGATATTCAGGGTCCATATCTGAATCATGACCTCCAAACAATTCACTTGATTCACTACCATTGTCGTCAAATTCACTATTATCTTCCTCTTCAACACCCACTGGCTCTGTACCTGTACTCGCAGGTTCCTCTAATATTCTGTTCACAAAATCCCCTAAATCCTCGTCATCATGTCTCAATCGACCCGCACTCATTTTTGTAACAGCACTAAAACTCAAGATTATGATCTAGACAAAACGAATAGAACACGAATTAGCTGGAAACTAGATATAGAGACTTGGCTGTGCCATGAGAGCCACCGGTGGTCCACACAATAAAACAAAACAACAGGGTGACGAGAATTGGCGGGAAATTACATAACCAAACTAAAACAGCTGGTTAAGTTAAAAAAACCACTCAGATGGAAGCAGAAAAAGATTTGCCCAGGCCATGAGAGCCACAGGTGGTCCTCAGCTACAACTTTTAATACAATTGGCCTAGGACCGAATCTTGTTGATTATAATACTCAGGAGACCGTATTTGATCACATGGGATGTATACGCTGTGAGATGCGTAATAATGATAGTTCAGTTATGACGTTCCTGGCCCAAATGCCATTGGCCTCAGATGTAAAACCAGTGAGAGCCACCGGTGGCTCTCATGGCGTCACGTATAGATCATAGTGAGAGCCACCGGTGGTCCTCATGGCAGTCAACGTGTTAAATGTATTTAAAACAAAACTATTATAAAAAGTAAGTAATATTAGGTTTTTTCTCGCCAATTAAAAATATATATCTTGTTTAAGTCATATTTTTGAGTTTTGTTCATATAATAAAATAAAAATTACTTATGAAAATAAAAACACCTTAATAACTATGAAAACTTAATAAGTAGTTGATAACGACTGGGTTTTACATATCTTATCTACTTTATAACATGAAGTAAATGCATAGTGTTTTTAGCGTTTATTAAAAGACAAAACAGAACAAAAGTGACAAGTCATATTTAGTTACTAATCATGAATGTGCTTAAAATTAAATAAGTGGTAATAAGTAATAAAAGTAAAAAGATAAGTAATAAGTAAATTTAAATAACATAACATTGCTTTGACCTGTTTTATTATTATTGTGAGTCCTCCGCACAGTTAACACAGATTTTCGCCTGGTGCTCAAAGCACATGTGACGCTGGCAGTTATAACACACATATTGTGTCATTCTTCTTTTTTGAAGGGGCAAATAGAACATATTTTTTCTTTTTTTTCCATGACGATTTCTTCGACTGGAGGTAGAGCATCATTAGCTGGAACTAGAGCCACGGCATCAGCGGCTGGATCTGGAAGTGCGGCTTGATTGTCTGGGCATGGAGGCACGGCATTACCGGTTGGAGGAATAAACGATACATTTAGGCCATCTTTGAGTTTTCTTACTGCATGACAGTACTAGACATTTCGGCAAATGTGTCAACTGCACCTTTCGTTGGGTTATAAAATTCAACGATATCTGGTTTCTCTGACTCTTCAGATATGGTGCCTGACTCATGACAAGTTGAAAGTAAATAGACCATCTTCTTTTCTTTTGCCTTATATGAAAGCAATACTAGCTCATTGTCATAACAAAACATTGAACTGTTAACTCTTCTAGACTTTTGGTCTGTCAATTCAGGAGGAATCTCTTTCTTGTTTGAGCGCAAAGTACCAACAATAGTCAACTTAAGGTTCATCTGCATGTCCTTAGTCAGACCAACTGAAGTGAACCAATTATCCATAGTTACGTTCCTGTTAGAACCACGGATAGTTTCAGTTAGGCTTTTAACAAATTACGTTCCAAGAGGAAGCCCGTTAGTGTTAGTATACTTTCCTAAATAAGGCATGGCATCAATCATATTCTTAGTCTTTACATCACATAGCGTAACTATTTTAATACCATATTTATTTGGTTTTTAAGGAAGGTACATCCTGAATGGGCATCGTCCTCTGAAAACCTAGCAACTGTTCGTCAATTGTTACGTAGGAACCAGGAATATAGTTATCACGGCAAGCTTGAACAAACTCTTCCCATATCTCTCTGATGGGTGCAAGTATACCTTCAGAATTCCGTGTAGCTCTGTGGTCAAATCTTGGGCAGTTTAACAAAAAAATCAAACCGATGTCTGCTCATGACACATAATATAGTGTTTATTAACCTCCTCAGTGGCACTACATAATTTTTTTACCTCAGTTCAGTTCCAATGTACAGTACAGTGTACATCAAATTTACACTGTTCATATTGGTATGAATTCAACTCTTAAGTTAAATCTCAGAGGCTTTGTACAGTATATTGCACATTAGATTTTGCATTGAACGGTATTGCCATCTATTGGTAATCCCTAGAACTACTAGAGTGCCACATGTTTGCAACAGTGCTCCCTGGTTTGTTTACAGAGCTATAATATGTGCTTTTCATACTCAAGTTTTGGCAACATTTTAGAATCTTTTGTGTAAGCAAACAACATGTTTTGCATTCAAAGTGTATATATTAAGTTTTGAGGTTTTTGAATCAGTCATTATTTGCTTAGTTTTGTGTAAATCAGTGACTAAAAACATATGTACAGTATATTGTACAATGACTCTCAAGTAGTGTCTTTGTTTTATTTCTACTGCCTTATGAGAAGTGTGTTTGATCTAATACTCGTATTATAAATGAGTGGTAACAATTTAAAAGCCTCTGACATTCTTGATTTGATAGAGAATGGAAAACTTTCTAATATTGAGGATTTATCAGACACTGAAGATAAGGATCCTGAAAATTCGACTGCTGTAAACTTGGAAAATTGTGTCAATTTAGGAGATAATTTTTTTCTTGATGTGCAGTATGAACAAATACCAGACATTGATGAACAATTTGACTCTTTATTGTACACAGAAGCAGATGAGACTACTATTACGATAGTGGCTAGTGCAAGTGGAAGCAGAAATGGGTTGAACAACGTTATTGTTGAGGATGTTTCTGCAGATCAAATCCTACCTAACACTGGATCTTTAAATTATAAGCCTGCTGAAGAACATTCTGATTTGAGAGCTTCTGACACACCATATACGTCTTTGAGCAATAGTGTAACGCTCAAAAAAAATACAGTGGAATAAAGAAATCTACACAACAAGGGACCCTCCAGAATAGGATAATGTGTATTCAACAAAATATACATCAGTACCATCTCCTTTGGAACTTTTTAAAGGTATGTACCTAAAAGTTACTAGAGACAGCCATGATTGTACCAATATATATGCAATGCAAAAGAATGTTACATATTTTAAGGGGGTTGTGTACCTCAAAAATGGAAAAAAAACTATTTTTTGTTTTATTTTGTTTTGTTATTCTACGTTTCTTTCCGGTTAAATGATGTACGGTATAATGTGTGCTATTTCAGTATTTGGAACATATTGTAAAACAAATTATAAAAATACATTGCAATGGTGAGTTTTTGTGATTTCTGAATCTGCACTAGTTTTTATATAGTAACAGACTTTATAAAGTAAGTATGAGTGGTGGGATATTTTATTTTTTCATTGGCAGCACTGCCAGTGACAACTGTTGCTATGGAGAAATTCATTATTGTGTTTATTCCCAGGTTTGGTTATGTTTGTTTTCTTGTGGAAACAAAGTTGTTTTATAAAAGTTGCAGTGAACCAATAGGATAATTTTGTTTGAATAGTGTTATAAGTGAAGATATTGTTGAATTGTAATGTATTATAAGTAAACTTTTAAACATGCCAAGGTCTTGTACACCTTCTGCTTTCTACACCTTGCTACCATTTGGTAAGATATTCGAAAAGGTTTTAAACGATGGTATGGGAATAACGGAGATGTAACTAATCATTGTTTTTTATAACAGAAACAGAATTAGCGAAAGAAACATTAACGGTACCGGAAAGAAATCATTAAATAACTTATATTATTTTATTCTTATACATCTTTTTTTTAAATCAGCTACGTTTAAAAACTACTATAAATTGTAATTACAATTCAAATTGAATCAACTACAATTAAATGTGTAAATAAGGACCTATAAAACTACACGGATGCGGTTGTTGGCGCGATAGGATCGTGGCGGTGATAAGCGATAAAACTTACTTATTTTAAAAGAGTTAAACATTGTTTATATATATATATCAGCCATGTTTAAAATTATTATAAACTTTCATGGCAATAAAATTTATTAAATTATAATTAATTTGTGTATACAGGGGCCTGTTAAATTAAACTGTGCGGCTGTTGCCGCGGCGGGGTCGTGGCGGGATGGACGGGTTGTTGCTAAGGTTAGGTAGAGACGTGTTACTTGCACTTGAGGGCCACGGACAAGTTTATTGTGAGGAGTTTGACTGCCATACTGAACTGACTGAATGTTTCCATAACGGGAAGTAAATGCTAGCTGTAATGCTTTCCTACAAGCTTAGGGCAAGTTCGTTAAGAACAAAATATCTATCTACAAGAAATAAAAAACTGAAACCTTGCATTTTATATAATTTCATTCTTGCTGTTAGGAAACAAGATAAATTAAGTAAAATATTAAAAAGACAACCATTTAATGAACGATTACGAAACTACTACTTGATTTTTAGGAACAACTTAAGCAATGAAATACAAAGAGCAAAGACAGCTTATTTCAAAGAAAAATTATTAAATTCGGCGGGAAACGCGAAAATGTTTTGGAGAACTGTTAACGAGTTCATTTCTGTCAGAAAAAAAGAGAGAGGAGTTTTCCGTGCGCCATTTTACTCAAAACAATGACAATCCTGGCGGAAGTGGCTAACTCTTTTAATTTGTTTTTTTTTCGCAAGTGGGAAGCAAGTTGGCCATGGAAGTGCCGGCATCGACTGGTCCCCTGCTGGTGGACGATACAGTGCATAGGGTACGGGGGCACGAGTTTCGCTTGCGCCCGGTCTCGGGACAGCCAGGTGGAGGAGTGTGTCAGGGGAATGCGAGGTGGATCGGCTCCCGGTATTAACGGCCTCCCCGTAGCCCTGCTCAAGCAACAAATTAATAAGCTGGCGTCCCCTCTAAAACATATAATAAATCTCAGTATATATTCAGGTGTTTATCCAGAATTATATAAATGTGCCAAAGTAATCCCAATTTATAAAAACAATAGTAAATCAAAGATGCACAATTATATGCCAATATCCTTGCTAAGTGTGCTAAGTAAAGTACTAGAGAAGTGTGTAAAATCTCAATTACAGAAATACCTCGAAGATAATAATATTCTGTCAGCGTCCCAATATGGCTTTCGCAAAAACAAAAATACTTCAGACTCTCTATTCGCAATTAATAAATGTATAACTGATGCCTTAAATAATAATAATAAAGTCCTACTTCTTTTCATTGATCTGGCAAAAGCTTTCGATACTATAAACAGAACCTGCTTTTTCGCAAACTAGAATGCGTTGGCGCGGATTAGAGCTGAACTGGCTCAGAAGCTATTTGAGCGGACGTACGCAAACTGTCTCTATAAACAATCATTTAAGTGACACAATGAGTGTTGATTACGGTGTAGTCCAAGGTAGCACTCTAGGTCCACTTCTATTCTTAATTTATATAAATAATATAGTGAAACTCGAGATTACTGGTAGGATATTTCTGTTTGCAGATGATACTGCAATACTGTTTGAGCAGGGATCGTGGGAGGAGGTCTACCGTGTTGCTGCAGGAGAATTGGCGTTAGTAAAACGGTGGTTTGATGAAAATATTCTAACCATGAATGTTTCTAAAACTAAATGTATGCCGATCTCATTGCGCAGCACGGGCGAGCCGCCTGTGGACATGGGATTGTTACTCCACTCTTGCGGTGACACGAACAGCGGCTCCTGTGATTGTCGGGTGTTACAGAGGGTGAACCAGTACAAGTACCTGGGAATCATCATGGATTCAAAATTAAAATTGGAACCACACATTCACATGTTAAAATCTAAACTAAGGAAATTGATTTACGTATTTCATCAATTAACAGAAATATTAAATCCCAATGAAATTAAAACTATTTATTACGCTTATTGTAACGATTCGCAATCATAGGCCTTATCTGCACTCGGAAACGGGACTGATCACCCCGTTTAGAATTAATCAGTTGCGGTGCGCGCCCGTAATTGTCCGACACCGTAAGGTAATGATTAGCGGAAATGGTCGGATATTGCCGCTCTCCACTTACCGGCGAATCTAAAAATCCGTAGATTGACCCGGTAGCCAAGCTTGACCTAGATGGCGCTATTATCAGCCGTGATGTACGCAACAGTCGTTAACGAGCAAGGACCACGTTGTGAAGAAAAGTTGAAGTTCGAGGATCATCGTTTGCCACCCTCAGGTCTTCTCGTCGTCTTGTAATTATTTCGAGGATTTTCTTGGACTCTGAGGTAAGAACAGTGCAATATATAAATTCTGCTACATCTAAGGAATCAATTATCCCGAGAGTTATCTTGCAATCAACCGATTAACCTGATGTCAAACTTCATTACATTCAGGACTAAGGCCGGCTGGTATAGGAAAATTAATTTATGTTCAATCTTATGTATTACAAATTTAGAGATTTCAAATCATTGTTACCATGTAAACTATATTTATTAATCGTAATGTTTATCCTATAAGAATGATCCTGTTCAATTAATTAACGCTGAACCAATTTGTTTGATGTGTAACCTATCAATACTTGTTACTTGTTAAAAGTTATTTTACTATTTATTCAAGCTATTTCTAGTTTCTACTATTTATATAAAGTACTTACAATCATATTATTTACAAATGAATGTCTCCCTGCATGTATATTGAATCTTGGATACTTGTTATAAAATATGTTGATCTCAAAACCCTGCCATTACTTGGTGTACGTTGATATGTACGATAACTGAGTAGCTTAATTCTTGTTTGAAATTAAAATCACCATTCAATTCACTCACTTTTCAAGGTGATTGTGGCCTACTCAATTGGCTGAAACTATTAATTGGCTTGAGAATGGCATTCAACTTATTACTAATAATAGTCAATTTTATTATTAACATGACTTATATTATGTATATAAACCTGTTTCACAATGTTCAATATATTACTGTTTCACGATTAAGTGTCCTTGGCACTGTGCTTTAAAGCCTTACCAATGTAGTACCTGCATTATTTTTGGCAAACAAATTATGTTATTACTGAATTCAGGATTAATTGTTGTCCTTAAATGGTATAGTTTAATTAGGAATGAGGAATTAATGTTTAAGGGTTCTGGTCGACGACACATGTTTGGCTGTGACGTGTTCCCTTGCATCCCGGTCGGCCGGCATCGTCTCCACACATGGATGACCTTGACACGTCATTATCGCCCAGGACGGACCTTATCAGACTTCAACCGATAAGTCTAACTCTTAATTACAACTTTCGACCGTATCGGTGATCACTATTCCTTTGTGTGGGACACAGAAACAGACTCAGTATTTGCCACTTTAAGAGTAAAGTTATATGAACTAAGCTGAATAGTATATTGGCTGTTTCCATAGTCTATAATATTGTCATTTTAAACATGTATTAATAATTGTTCTATTTATTCTCTGTTAAGATATATGTGTCCTATTTATTATTTTTCGGTGGCCACCGCTAATTATCTATGTATTGGCTAGATTTATTTTGCTCGAACAAACTAGTACATCCTATCATTTAACATGGTTAAAGCCTATTTGTTTGAAAAGTATATTTATTTATAGCTTCATTATTAGGGTATAGCTCTGTTTTGCTTGAGCGAACTGTTCTCATTAATTTAGCAAGGTTTACTTTTATTTTGCATGAACAATAGATATATATTGTGTTTATGTTTATTAGGGCATGAACCCCTGATGCATGTGATTTCTTTTGTGTGTATTTATTGAGTGACTTTTACTTTCTATTGCCTTGGCATTAAATTAAGCTCAAATTATCGAAACAGGTGCCTCATTGATTAATTCTCTCTGCTCGTTCAGTTACCAGAATTGTGTTGACTTGCACCACAGATTGTAGATATTAACATTCGATCATTTTAATCCAAGCAATCGATATTATTAATAATCTGTCAATGTTAATGAAGAGCTGAGACTAGTTGTGTACTGGGTAGTTTAACTTTAGTATTGATTATAAGTTATACAGTAGGTAGGGTCCATGGGGTCGACCTAGACCTGATCTTAGTAATACTGTGTAAAAGCCGGCCTTACCCTCCCAACCCAACAGCGGACCGAGAATAATATTCCTTTACTTCTCTAACTCTAAGGACATTTCATCTTCTTCCGGCGTCAGGGATAGTTTCCTCATTCTCCCCCTGTGTGCGTATCTTGCAAATGAGGTGGCGCCCTAAAGACCATTCCAGTATAAGTGCTAGACCCTCGAGGACCACCGACCCCAACCCATCTCTGAGCTAGCCACCATATTGTTTCCTGGGTGAGGTAACATTATGCACAATCAATTTTACAATATGGTATTATAGTATGGGGAGGGGCTTACAGGTCTATTTTAGATCCGTTAATGACTGTTCAAAATTTAGTTATTAAGGCTGCGTTCAAAAAACACAACAGATACCCGACTATCTTGCTCTATACGGAGACGCAATTGTTATCAATTCGGCAGCTCTATATTAAAAGGTTTACTGGTTTTCGCAAGGAGCCACAGGCAGGAGATCGTCACCCCTGTCATACATAGATATTTTACAAGGAATGGTGTAAGCGTGGGCCTGCAGGCTCCCCGAGTAGTAAAATCGTATAATTACACCAATCCCTATTACATTGCAAATTTCCTACTCAGAAATATTCCGCAACACATAAGGGACCTGCAGGTCCCGCTGTCCGCATACAAAAATCGTGTTTCTGTCTGGCTGTTGGAGGTCGGCGCCGAACACGCTGAGTCGCTGCTCTCATCTATATACTAGACTAATGTATATGATCAAGTTTATTTACTGGACTAACTTACTTCATTACACGTAACCAACTTTTTCCACTATTGTTGCGATGGCCGTCTTGCGCCGTTTCGCCTCACCGATGGTTTTAAACACCTCCAATAACCCAAATTTAACCTAAGTATCGTTAGTAATTAATTTTGTTCAATTTAATAATTTACACAATAGCAAATAACATACCTTATTTTTTATGATATTTTGTATAAAATAATTAGACTATTCGGTATTGTGGCATAATTAAAGCTGTCTGTGGCCAACAAATTAAACAGATTATTTTAGATTTGATATATAATGATTGTTTTTAAAAAATGTATAAAATACTTTGTTATTATTATTAATAATAACTATCATAATACACTAACTAACATAATAACTATCATAACGCTGTGCACAGCATCTAGTGACAGACTCGTCACCACGCACAAGCCTCTGTGGCCCATGTGGGACCAATTTAATTCGTATTACGTGTACCATGCTTGTTTGTAAAAATTTTGAAATAAAATTTGATTTGATTTCAAAAGCAGAAAAGGGAAAGGCGGTAGGCCTAGTCAAAAATGTGGAAAGGTGAGCCCTAGGCCTAGTGTGACAACTCCAGAAAGTAGTGAAAAAGGGGTATCACACTCTAAATTGACTCCATAGTTAGATAAGTACTCTGAGTTTCAAGAATCAATTGATCAAAATATCATCATAAGCCTTGACATATTAAAATCATTAATAAAATAGCATCAGTGTGTCGAGACTGTGGTTGCGATTTGACTGTAACGGTTGGTCGTTTGTATGGTTTGGCAACTGAGATTGTAGTAGAATGTACCGATTGTTGTCCCACAAGTAAATCCTTTTCATCACCATCAATAAGCCCAGCAACTGATAAGCCTTTGTCACCTAGCAACAAACTTTGCTTATTTGATGTAAATGCTAGGCTAGTGTACGGTCTTCGGTGCATTGGCAAAGGGCCTACTGCAGGCAAAATATTTTGCGGGATTATGAACTTGTCACCACCTCCTACCCGTTTTTCAAAATATGCTACAGTTGTTGGTGATGCAGCACAGAAAGTGGAATTAGAATCAATGCAAACTGCTACAGAAGAAGCAGTGATCGCTAATGAATGTAACCGAGACATTAGCGTTACGTTAGATGGAACCTGGCATGAGCGTGGTCACAGTTCCCTCAATGGTGTTGTTACGGCAACAAGTGTCGATACAGGAAAGGTGTTAGATGTCGCCATAAAATCAAAATATTGCCGATGTAAAGGACAAGCTAAGAATGAAAATGACAAAAACTGTACTGCTAACTACAGTGGTGTTAGCAGAGGAATGCAGGTTGCAGGCGTTATGGATATTTTCAATAGATCCCTGGAAAAAATGTCCGTTATGAGTATTATTTAGGAGATGGGGATTCTAAGGCTTATGACAGTGTAGCACTGGCCAATATTTATGAAGATCTTCCCATAAAAAAACTAGAATGTATTGGCCACGTGCAAAAGAGGATGGGTACCAGGTTTCTCAAAAATTGGACGACGGGAAATCTTTGTCGGGTCGTAATAGGCTCACATATTTTGCTATTTTAAATATACAGAAATACTTTGGACTAGCGATTCGAAGGAATCAAAACAATCTTGACGAAATGACAAAAGCTGTTTGGGCGGAATATTTTCATCTGAGTTCGAGTAATGATAAACCGCAGCACGGCCTATGCCCTCGTGGCGAAGATATTTGGTGCAAGTACAGAAAAGCAGAAGCTACAGCCACTACTTATGATCATGCAAAGCACTTCCACCTTCCTGAAGATGTGATGATAAAAATAAAACCAATTTTTCGTGATCTCGCAAAAAAAAAACTTTTGGGGAAATGTTTGCATGGCAAAACCCTAAATCAAAATGAATCGTTGAATAATGTAATATGGAATAGAATACCAGAAAACACTTTTGTCCAGTTGGAGACTCTATCACTATGGGTTCATGAAGCTGTAGCAACATACAATGATGGCAATATAATGTAACATTCTGAAGACTCTTGGGATCCGTCCGGGAAAATGTTGTGCGAAAGCGATGAAAATATTAGATATGTCCCGTAATCAAAAAGGTGACCGTGAAGCTCAAGAATTATTAAAAAAATGCCAATCAGAAGTCTAAAATAGCTAAGAGGAAGCTTGAGGAGGAATTAGAAAGTAAGGACAATGAAGCTAAACCTTCCTATGGAGCAGGGGTCCACTATAAAAGGTGATCGCCTTACAAAATTCTCGTTTTCCGAAAGTTTTTTAAATACATAATGTACCTTATCTCAGGAAGTTTTATAGCTAGGGATTTCAAATTTTTACTACAACTTTTTCGCTTCAATGCTACACAACATCTGAAGTAGAAAGATGCGTTGCTTTGCATATTGCAATGGGAACCATTAAACACGCAAGGGTAAAAATGTATTGGGATCCTTCTTAAGGCATGGCCTTATCCAAAGATTCCATATCTTTAAAAAGATAAAAAGGTTCTAACTGCATATTTTAAATTTTCAAAATAAATTAAGAGAAAAGCATTTTAATGTTAAAACATGTGGAATTTATTCTTTATATGAATAATTAAAATTTACCACTTTCAGCTCTGACCCTATTAATTACCATTGCCGGCCTAGGCTAACTTTGCACTCATGTTCCAAGCCCCATGTGTATCAAATTGTCTCACAGTTATTCGTGCGCCCAGTCCCGCGTGTACCATATTGACTCACGCAACTACACTACCAATTTTGCCTGTGAATCAAAATAGCTCACAATTCCATTTGAAATACATATGGCTCTCAATTGTGTGGGGTTAGAGGCCTGTGGAGCACAAGTGGTTCGAAAATCCTCCGACAGGTGGCAGCACTGTACTCAAAATAAATCAGCCGTTATGAGGCTGGCGTGAATATCACTTGAACGTGTTTTGTTGTTATAATCATGGATTCTGTTGATATTATTGGTGAACTTAAGAGACTTATCTAGTAGTGATAGTGAACTGAGTATTTTTAGAAATCTTAGTGATTCAGAAGAGCCTTCAGTACATCTTTCTGAATTGGACTATGGAAGTGACAGTGAAGGTGAGGAACCTAACCTCAATGATATAGCCATGGAAGTTGATGATCCTTTCTCTAGGCCTAGACCTAATGAAAAATAACAGTGTTCTACCAAATCAAGAGCAAACTGGTGATGAAGTAATAGATACTAAAGATGATAACGTAATTATTTGGGGTAATGTTGAAGGAAATTTAAATGAATTTGAGTTCAGACCAGTTAAAAATCCAGGGGTAAGTGAATTTCCTAGCCAAAAATAAGTTGACAACACTCCTTTTGAATTCTTTCGTTGTTTATAGATGATGGAATTTTGGATATGTTAGTTACTGAAACTAACCGTTATGCCGAACAACGCATTATTAAAGGAATATCAAAAGAAAGGGTGCCGGTTTTTTTGCAAAAGTGGCACAACACAACCAAAGATGAAATATTAACCCTTTTGGGTTTAGTATTGTGGATGGGGCTGGACAAGAAACATTATATACATGTTATATGGTTATACATGGAATGTGAAGTTCTATTCAGGAAAGCAACAT
Source organism: Homalodisca vitripennis (assembly GCF_021130785.1). NCBI lineage: Eukaryota > Metazoa > Arthropoda > Insecta > Hemiptera > Cicadellidae > Homalodisca > Homalodisca vitripennis. Next base: position 14,567 of record NW_025786673.1, read on the forward strand.
ATTCCTCGAGGCCAATCTGTCTCTTCTTCTACAGTTATGGAATTGATGGACCCCTTATTGGATAAAGGACCCAACACTGTATACTGACTACTTTTATAAAGTGTACAACTTGCCCACTTATTGAATGCCAGAGAAACTCACCTTGTTGGGACACTTCGGAAAAGTAGAAAAATGAATTCGAACAGTTAAGAAGATGAATCTCGAAAAAGGCCAGGTGGTGAATAAAGAAAGTAACACTGGTGTCATAATGGGTAAATGGAAGGACAAGACAAAAGGGATGTGATGTTGAGCCTTTAAATAAAAAAAAAAAAAAAAAAAAAAAACTAGAAAAAGACTTTTGAGTGTTAGGCGTGGTAAAGCAGTATATTTGGAAATATTAATGTCAGATTGTAAATATTTTAAGGTATTGAAGTGTATTCAATAACTTATTATTGCAAAAACATTATATTATTGACTTTATCGTTTACAGAAATTTGTTGATGAAATTGAGGTTATGTCAGTAATGATTACTAGTTCTTAATTTTGGTTAGTGTTATGTATGAGTTTCTAATACAATAGGACAATGACTTTAAAAACTAATAATAGATTTCATATATTAACTTTTTGATTCTAAAGAGTCAGAAAGTGATGATGTTGACGGAGACCCAGATTTTGAACCTGATCGAAGTATGGCGAATCGTACCGTATTCCTCTAGTTCTAGCTCAGAGAATGATAATGAAACATTAGAAGTTGGGCCTTTAAATAAAAAATAAATCTAGAAAAAGGACTAGAAATGCTTTGCTTCATAAGCAGACTGTTGTAAAGCATGCTCGGAATTCCGGACAACGATACATTTCAAAGAAGGGTAAAATTATTCAGGAAAAAAACATTTCAAGAAAATCCTTGTGGATGCAAATTGCAATGTAATACAAAACTTAAACTAGAAGAGCGCAAATCTTTGTTTGAATCTTTCTGGAAAATGGGAGATTTCAAGAAGCAGAATACCTTTCTATGTGGTTAAACTTTTGCGTGTTTCAGTTTTCAGCCATATTATTTTCCTTGTGGTAACTTAAATTAGTTGCAATGCAGTCTATGTGTACATTTCTGTTTTAAAATTACTTTAAATTACACTAAGAAGATATATTTAACTTTACTTTGAAATTACTAAAGTACAAAACACCCCACTAATTTAAATAAAATGTTTGGAGTGTCGCTAACATCCCACATTACTAATTGTGTTCCAAATTTTTGCTGGACCGATTCTTTTATGTTTATTGAAGTAAGCATAAATCCTGTGTATAATAGTTAAAATATATGAATTAAATTACTTTTAACTTTGCATGATAACCCCTACATAAATAGTATTTATATTTATAGCTTCTGATTTATGTTGCAGTATGGATCCAGAAGAATGCCAAAGAATACAAAGGCTCCTTCATGAGGTTGAAGATGCGAGTGAGTCAGCTGCTTCTTCAACAAATGAAGATTCTGAAGGGGATAAGGTTGAACTTTTCTAATCATCTTTCAGAATCTGAGCAATTTGGTGATGAAGAACCGGTGGTTGTTAACAACGATGACCCAACATATACTGGTAAGGATAATCTAACTAAGTGGAGGAAAACATGCGTTGCCCAGGAATGTGATTACACGGCAGCAAAACATTATGACACATTTACCAGGAGAGCGGGCTGCAGGTAAAAACAGTAAAACTTCTAAGGAGCGTTTCTTCTCATTATTTATAAATGGCGATATCATTGAAAAAATGGTAGTGTACACTAACATAAAAATTGAATAAGACTCAGAAAAAATAAAAGCGAGAGAAGTAAATTAGAAAACCAACGTTACAGAAATTAAGGCATTTATTGGGCTACTAATTATCAGTGGATTAGTAAAATCTGGCCATCGAAATCTTGACAATCTTTGGAATGTTGACAAATTAGGGGTTGATATTTTTCAAACCACTATGAATTTTAAGAGATTTAGATTTTTACTGAGGTACATCAGGTTTGATGACAAACAGACGGCCTGCTAGAAAGCAAGAGGACAAGCTATGTGCATCCCAAATTTTTGAATTGTTTAATAACAACACTGTAAGAAATATTTGTGTGTGTGTGTGTCTCCCTCTCTCCTCCCTCCACCTCCCCCCTCTCTCCCTCTCAAACTGATCATACAGGACAAACAAAGAAATAAAATCAACCCTTTCTCAGTAGGAAACATACTTAAACTACACTATTCAGACATCGTATTACTCGAGATGGTAGAAACCTATCGGTTATTTGTAAAAACTATTCATCTGCCAACGAGTTAGTTAACTCACAACATCTCCTTGGATTCAACGTACTCGTCCCCTCCATTCCAGTGCATACCATACGTGTTGTATTTGCAGAACCTGAGGTAAGTGAACTTTATTTACTATCGGAAGCATTATCTGACTACCCTATTATCCAGGCTGAGAGAATGAAGCGTAGAGTTGATGGTCAATTGATAAACACTCATTTTATTAAGGTTATATTTCAATCTGAAAAGTTGCCTAATTATATCTATTTAAACTATGTACGTATGCAGGTTGCGCCCTACATGATAAGGGTCAAACAATGTTATCGATGTTTTGCTTATGGTCACGTGGCACGTTCGCCCTGCAATAAGGAAAGAATTTGTAGGGATTGTGCTGGCCCGTTTACTGATGCTTGCCAATCTCCCCGTAAATGTGTTCACTGGGGTGACCAACTTAGCAGTAATTCCAAATATTGTCCGGAATACATAAGACAAAAAAAAAACATTAAAGAACTTTGAGTCTTATAAAAGAAAGCTATCATGTCGCATCGCAATACTTCCCTACAACATATAAAAACATAATAAATATGGTTTTTTTTTAAATAACTCACTCTCAATCCACTAAATAATTTGACGCAGACAATAAGGACATTTATCCAAGCCTGCCGAGCTCCCAAGTCTCAACACCTTGCAACCAGGTAAATATAAGTAGTAGATACACTCCACTTCAAACTGTCACAGAACTCAATTCACTCCTCAACACTCATAGAGAGAAAACCCAGTGGAACTAGCTACCGTAAGCCTTAGCATGCTCAAACCAACACAACAATCAGAGAAGTAAGTAGACCTATTAATAATAAACCTAAACCTACATCTAAGGCAAATCAGGTAGACAGACTTAGTACTCAGGAAAAAGCTCACCTGTCAACACTCCTTAAAATAAAGCTTGAGGAGGTTCGAGGTAGGTTGCATTCTGCAAATGGAACGTCACTTAGTGAAGTAGATGACATTATAATTAGCTACATGAATGAAGGTATAACTGTTCAACAAAACATTAATTATCCTAGTAAAAGTATTAAATCAAACCTAGGTAAATCATCACGCAGCAAACAATCGTTGAAACAAAACCTATTATAAGAAATATCAATAAATAAATTACATATAATACAATGGAATGCTAGATCTCTAAAACCTAAATGGCCGGAGATCATGCATTTATTTGCTACTATATATATATATCGTATGGGGGGACAAAGGCAGCTATCCATAAATAAATAAATTAAAAATTACAATTATTAAAAAGTACGTAAGAAACAAAGTTCTTGAGTCATAAATTAAAAATAATATTAAAATCTCCCGTCACAAAGCTAAATCCAAATTACTGAGCCAGTTTAGAGACCCATCCTCTAAACCACTCAGACCAGCCAGACCACCAGAAAACAATCGCAAAGGGCAGTCGTTTACAATGTGCTCAATTGTCTGAGAGTTTGCGCCACAATCACACGTCTGGTCGTCAGTAATACCCCACTTGAATTTCCAGTGATTGCTTCTCCCAACCCCAGTTCGAAAACGATTCAATAAAACCCATTCCTTTCGAGGAATTTCCAAGCCACCCGCTGCTTTCGTAGGATCGGATATCAAGAACTTGTTCCGTCCATCGAATGATTCCCAGGATGACGCCCAGTTAGCATTAGGCGTAAAGTTCTCCTCTATCAACTGGGATGCTGTTCGTAGTGATGGCTTGCGTGATTTGAGCCGGCTATCTTGCTGAGGAAGGTCGCGCGTAACGGGCAATTCGGGATTGGACACGATCTTATTGAACTCTCTCAGAAGAGCCTCTTTGCGTCTAATCTCAGGTGGTGCTATATTGCTCAGCACTGGGAGCCAAGGTGTTGGTGTTGCCATGAGAGCTCCAGTAATTGTCCTCATGGCCCTATTAAGAACGACATCGACCTCTCGCACATGTGCACTATTAAGCCACACAGGAGCACAATATTCAGCAGCGGAGTACACAAGGGACAAAGAAGTGGTACGCAGTACTTTAGCGTTGGCTCCCCAAGTTGATCCAGCAAGATGCTGTACTATATTAGCCCTTGTTTTCAGCTTTGCTGCTGTCTTTTGAAGGTGACTTTTAAAAGTGAGAGATCGGTCTAAGGTAACTCCCAGATACTGCGGATGTTCATTATGTTTCAATTTGACACCATCAAGAGTTATATTTAACTTGTAGTTCGCCAGTCTGTTATTTAGGTGGAAACATGATACTTCAGTTTTATTAGGATTTGGATTTAGCTTCCAGGCTCTAAAATAATCTGCGAGGACTGAAAGATCATCAGTGAGTGCCTGTTCTGTTTTCTTTATGTCATTATGTTGGTATGCTAAGGCAATATCATCCGCATAAATAAACTTTCTGGATAACGTTGTTGGGATGTCGGCAGAGTACACGTCGAACAACAAAGGAGCAAGTACTGAGCCCTGTGGAAGGCCGTTTTTAAGTTGCCTGAAAGAACTTTCCTCACGGCCAAGGCATACTTTTATAAGCCTGTCGCTAATCATTGAATTAAGAAGCCGCAGAAGGAAAGGGCAAGGAATTAGATTATAGAGCTTTACTAAAAGGCCTTTTCTCCAGACAGTGTCGTAAGCTGCAGTAAGGTCTATAAAGGCTGTAGAGGTTTTTGCTCTCCTTTCAAAACCATTCTCAATAAAAGTTGTTAGCGCAAGCACCTGGTCACAGCAGTTACGACCAGGTCTAAAGCCAGCTTGATCTATAGGAATGCTTGCATTAAAAATGGGAAATATTCTATTATAGATCAACCTCTCCAGCAGCTTATAACACACACTCAACAGGGCTATGGGCCTATAGCTCTCAATACGCTCTGGGTCTTTGTTGGGCTTCAAAACTGCGATTATTTTAGATCTTTTAAATGCTGCAGGCAGGTTACCTGTAGCCAGTATTTCGTTGAACACTGTAAGAAGCCAGTATTTAACTTTGATTCCTGAGTACTTTAGGAATTCTGGGAAGACATTATCGATACCGGCTGCCTTCCCAACTGACAGAGCGGAGATGGCCACTTCAATTTCATCAAGTTCAAATGCTCTCGATATTTCCAACGGAGCTTGCCGACTGCTTTTAAATTCGTTTAACTTGTAGTTAACCAGCTTGTCAGATGGGTGGCGAACTGACTTGGACAAAGCAACAATACGCTTTGCTATTGCACAGGGTTTCGGATGTGACAAAGAACTGTTCGTCGAAGGCTTGCCGGTGGAGAGCTTTCTCAAGAGGGACCAAGCTTTACGGCTACTTTGGGTGAAGTTAAGGTTTTCCATTGTGTGTACCCACTTTTCTCTTCTTGCTTTGTCAAGAGATTGTAGCAGCCGATCAGCTGTTTCTGTGTTCCCGGTGTCATTGAACTCACTGTAAAGGTCCTCACACTCTTGACTCCAACCTGGCACATAGCTCTTTCGAAATCCTCGTGGAATGCACAGTTTAGCAGTAGCCAGGACTAGCTTTGTGAACCGGTCATAGTTTCTTATCGTGGGAGGGATGAACCTGATGCCATCATCAAGTCTAGATGTAAAGGCTTTCCAATCAGCTTTGTTAAAATTCCAGCGAGGCCGAGGGAAGGACCTTACAAGAGGAATCTTGATTCCGACTGAAATAAGCACAGGCCTATGCTGAGAATGAGGAAAGGCACCAAGAACTTTCCTCCCAACTGCTAAAGGCTTAAGAGAGCGGGCACAAGAGCAAAAACATAGGTCTGGAGTATAACCACGACGCCAGCGGGCTGAATAAAAAGTGTGGGCGTCTTTGGCATCATGTATTAATATTAAGTTGTTATTTTCAGCCCAACTAGTTAAACTCGTGCCATTGTCGTCATCCGATGAGTATCCCCACGAGCTGTGATAACTGTTAAAGTCCCCAATGTAAAGGACGGGGTGTCCAAATATGGGAAGTACTGTGTCAGACCATTGTCTATTAGGTGGTTTGTAGACATTTACTATAGTTGTTTCTGACACTTTCACCACCAGTACAAAAATATCGTCATCACAGCTCTTGTAAATCGGGGACACATCATCGATGCCCTGCGTAACATAAGTTGCCACTCCGTATTTTCTGTGGCCAATGGCTTCTACAAGTGTATATCCAGGGATATTGCCTCTTGCACAGGTGTTAGAATTCTCAATGTGAGTCTCCTGGAGTGCTAGGACATCGACGTTGTTCTTTATCATAATTTTGCTTAGGCACTCACATTTAGATCTGCTCAGACCCTCGGCGTTAAAATAACATATATTTAAAAGAGAGCCAATATTTAAAAAATCAGTATTTGTTTGGCCCTGAGAAGGACCGTTTGTTTGGTCTTCGATAGCTGCCATAACTGGGAGATCACAAGAGTGACGGTCCAGCTACCAAAAATTGCTGTTCGTTTAGCGTTACCCAGGGAGCACGTGTAGCAAGCTACGGACGCGAACAACTTCACCCCCCTATTTGCTACTAAAGAAATTCACATAGGCATTATACAAGAAACATAGCTTAAAAAAAAAAATTATTCCTAGATAATAACTACGAAATACATCATCTAGACAGATCTGATACTTATGGTGGAACAGCCTTTATTATCCATAATCAATTGCCTTCAATACTATTTTAGAATACAATAATAATGTAATCTGTTATATATGAATATTCTTTGTATCATTATCTAGTAAGTTTAGATATATTTGCAACATGTGCACCTCACCCCATATGACGAAATGTGTCGGCTGTTTTAATCGTCAATGATTTTGAATAAACGGCATTGGCTACTCGAGATCACCTGACCCCCCTCTCCTTTGGTCACTGCCTCGTCCGAGCATTCCTTGAGCCGCTGTAGGGAGTCAACTCCCAGTCTCGCTTGCCACACACCACCCCTCGTGTGGCCGAGTTCTAAGAAATGTATAAGTGTTCTTTATTTCGATTCACCCGCCCCCGGCATAAGTACTGTTATTTTAGAACAAACATAACAAATGGCGACGAGGTCGGTTAAATTTACATACCGGGCAATGCAACTGTTCGATTGTGCCGCTTAGTGTAAATTGCGGACAACACGTGTAAATGTCGGATGACAGAGTGGATTTAGCGCCGTTACTACACAATATCGAACTGCCGGGCAACACAAAAATGTCAGGAATAATCGGCGGAATCGGTGAATACGATCAAAATAGTGAGACGTGGTCGTCTTATATCGAGCGCTTCGAACTATTCATCGAGTGCAACAATATTAAGGAGGAGAAAAAGGTTAGCACGTTATTAACGGTTGCCGGTGTAAAAACGTACAGTCTATTACGGGATTTATGCACGCCCAATAAGCCGTCTACAAAAAGTTTTGACGCATTAGTATCTTTGATTCAAGATCACTTGTATCCAAAACCATCGTTCATAGCCGAGAGGTACAAGTTCAGCAAGAGGATTCAGCACGAAGGCGAATCAGCAGCAGACTACATCGCCCAGTTAAGAAAGATGTCCACCCATTGTGAATTTGGGGCAGTTTTAAACGATTACCTGCGAGATCGTTTAGTCTCCGGAATTAGAAATGAAGCAACAAAACAAAAACTGTTAGGAGAATCCAGCTTGACATTTGACCAAGCAGTTAAAATCATCACGTCAGCAGAAGCCGCTGAGAAGAATGCAGCAGCCTTGGTGATCAACGGAAGCCGCAACGCCGAGCGACTACAAAAGATGACAGCTCATCACCGCAGTGTAACAGCTGGGAGCAGAGCATCGGCGGGTGCCGGCGGCGCTAACACACCTGGAAGTCACCACCACAACCCCAAAAGCAGCGCTTCGCACGACTACAAAGTGCAGTGTTCGTGTTGTGGTAATGTGGGCCATTTGCGCCATCAGTGTCGATTGTTTGGTGTTACGTGTAACGCGTGTGGAAAAAGAATCACATTGCTAAGGTTTGTCGATCAAAGGGTAAGCCCCAAAACCAACAATCTAAGTTTAAACACTTTAAAAATAAAAATGATAGTAGACATAATTATGTAGAAGAAGTATGTAGTCAAAACACTGATAGTAATGTTGAACCTGAAAGCTATGAGGAAGATATTTCAAATTTATTTAAAATGAATGAAAGGGAAGTTGAGCACATTAAAGTTAGTCCGGTTAAATTAGAATTAATAGTTAAGGGTAAGCCAATCTATTTTGAGGCTGATACAGGCGCGTCAGTAAGCGTGTGCAGCGAGCAATTTTACAAAGAAAACCTTAATAGTTGTAAATTATTGCCCACTGACTTATCTCTAAGTTCGTATACGAATGAACCTATAGTTTCGTTAGGGAAAATTGAAGTGGATGTTCAATATCAAGGAGTTAGCTAATTTCTTGAATTGTTTGTAATCAAGAAAGGAGCTCACCCTCTCATAGGACGAAATTGGCTTCAAAGTCTCGGTGTGGAAATATTTTTCAAAAATAAAATATTTGGCATAAGTAATAAAGACAGTAATCCGGATGTTACGAGTTAACATTGCATTGAATTAACTAAAGATTTGATCAAAGAATTTCCGGAAGTTTTCAGTGACAAATTAGGTAAATACAACGGTGAACCAGTTAAATTAACGTTAAAACCTGACGCCACACCAAGGTATTTTAAGCCACGGTCCATTCCCTTTTCACTTAAAACTAAAGTCGAAAAAGAACTAGAAAGGTTAACTGAGGAAAAAGTACTTGTTCCAGTAAAAAGTAGTGACTGGGGCACTCCCATTGTTCCAGTAATAAAACCAGACGGAGGAATACGCATTTGCGGGGATTTTAAAGTTATCTTAAATCCATGTTTAGAAGTTGAAAAGTACCCTATCCCCAGAATAGATGAAATGTTTACTTGTTTACAGAAAGGCGAGAAATTCAGTAAAATAGATTTATGCCAAGCTTATATGCAGCTAGAGTTAGATGAAGAATCTAAGAAATTATGCACTATCAGTACCCATAAAGGGTTATTCAGTTATCAAAGAATGCCGTTGGGAATTTCTTCCGCAACGAGTATATTTCAGTACAGAATCGAACAGTGTTTACAAGACTTGTCCAATGTTGTTGTATTTTTAGACGATATATTGATTACAGATGTAAACGATGATCTACACTATCAAAAACTTAGGGAAGTTTGCAAGCGCCTAAGCGAAAATGGTCTCACAGTAAAAAAGAATAAATGCACATTTTTTGCACCTAAAGTGGAGTATTTAGGTTTCTGTATTGACAAAGAAGGGTTGCACACTTCCGAATCTAAGGTAGAAGCAATTAGGAATGCTCCCATACCTAAAACAGTGACAGAGGTCAAAGCTTTAGTAGGTCTAATTAATTACTACTCAAAGTTCATACCACATTGTTCCACCATACTAAGTCCCATGTACAGTCTTCTTAAGAAGGACACACCTTTTAATTTTGATAAGAATTGTATCGCAGCTTTTGACAAAGTAAAAGAGTTACTTTCAAACGCACCAATTTTGGCACATTATGACACTAATTTGCCTTTGAAGTTAGCCGTAGATGCTAGTTCAGTTGGCTTGGGAGCCGTCCTAAGTGTTATCTCACCAGGTGGTATAGAGAAACCAATAGCCTATCAGTCACGCACACTCTCACAAGCTGAGCGGAACTATTCACAGATAGAGAAAGAAGCTCTGGCTATCGTATTTGCAGTCAAAAAGTTTAATCAATACTTGTACGGTTGGAAATTTATTTTGTACACTGATCACAAGCCTCTTTTAAGTATCTTTGGAAATAAAAAAGGGTTACCTATCTTTGCTACCGGTCGCATGCAAAGATATGCTTTGTTCCTGTCCGGTTACGAATTTGACATTCAATACGTAAAGACGGAACTAAATAATGCAGATATGTTATCTAGATTGCCTTTAAGTGTCAATCACAACAATGCTACTGATGAGTTTGCGTGGCAGGGTACATATTTACATTGTATTCAAGAAAGCTTATTACCTTTGACTTTTGAACATGTAAAATCAGATACACAGAAAGATCCAGTTTTAAGTAAAGTGTATGGCTACATTATACACGGTTGGCCTAATGTCATTCCTGAGGGAAGCGAAGAGCTTACTCCGTATTTCCAGGGACAGAACGAACTGACAGTTGAATTTGGAGTAATTATGTGGGGTTATAAAGTAGTCGTACCAGTAACTTTAAGGGATTATGTACTTAAAGAGCTTCATTCTAGTCATTTAGGTATTGTGAAAATGAAAGCACGCAGCTACGTCTGGTGGAACGGTATTGATGAACAGATCACAAATATGGCTAACAGTTGTTCTTCCTGTCTTCGGGAACGGAACAACCCGTCAAGGAGTCAATTACATGTTTGGCACTATCCTTCCGCTCCCTGGGAACGTATTCATGTGGACTACCTAGGACCTTTTAAAAATAAAATGTATTTAATCATCATTGACGCTCACTCAAAATGGTTAGAAGTAGGCGAAGTTAGTTCAACTTCCGCTAAACTAGCTATAAGTTTTCTAAGAGAGCTATTTAGTCGCTTTGGTCTACCTGTTAATTTACATTCTGACAATGGACCACCCTTTACCTCATCGGAGTTCAAACAGTTCATGGAAATGAACGGTATAAAAACATACTTTCAGTCCTGTGTATCATCCAAAAAGTAATGGCCAAGCAGAAAACAGCGTGAAATTTGCTAAAGACAAATTAAAGCGAGCATTTCATGACAATGCAGATGCTAGCGTAGCCTTGAGTAGGATATTGTTTGACTACCGTAACTCTGTACATAGTACTACCAATGAAACACCAAGCAAGTTAATGTTTGGCAGGAAACTGCGCACCCGGTTGGATCTATTGAGACCAAACATTATCCAGTTTGTTAAATAAGAAACAAGAGGAGAGCAAAAATAGTTTTAATAAAAATATTTACTAGGGTAGTTTATCCAGCTCAAACTGTATTAATGCGAGATTACAGGTCAAACAACAAATGGTTGCAAGGTATTGTAAATAAACAAATCAGTCCTGTTATGTATGAAATAGAGTTAAATTCTGGCATTGTAACGAAACGTCACATAGATCAACTGATCGGTCTGAGTGACAGTTCGCTAGACAGAGACTCGAGTGCAGTAGCAGAAACTGTACCGAGAAACGTGACAAACCCCTACTTCCGCAAGCGCAGACGTAGACTTGGCAGCGCCGCAATACAATCGCAGTGTAACTCTCCCCCTGCACATGACGTAAATCGATCGCCAGTTGGCATGGCAACCACTACGGCGAGTGGTGGAAGGTCATTCTCTTCCCCCTCTACCCCGCACCGTAATACACCCGTATCAGCGCGCGTAAAATCAGCTGTTCTTGACAGCACCTGTCAAAGTCGGATGCGACGCTATCCTGAGCGCACTAGAAAACCTGTAAATAAACTTGACTTATAATAAAGATGTACTTATTCAGTAATGGTTGTGTATTATGTTATATTAGGTTTTTCTTTTTATTATATTGTGGTTTTATCAAGCGTTTATTTGAATTTAAACTTGTTTAGTGTTTACTTTTTGTCAACTTGTTGTTAATTATAGAATCATGTCAGATCAGTACTTTATCAATTATTACTTTAAGTATCAAGAGGAAGCATTCAAACTATTGAAGGACAATTAATTTTTAAATTTGATTTGTTTGTAATTTCTGAATTTAATAGGGAGGAAATTGTTATATATGAATATTCTTTGTATCATTATCTAGTAAGTGTAGATATATTTGCAACATGTGCACCTCACCCCATATGAAGAAATGTGTCGGCTGTTTTAATCGTCAATGATTTTGAATAAACGGCATTGGCTACTCGAGATCACCTGACCCCCCTCTCCTTTGGTCACTGCCTCGTCCGAGCATTCCTTGAGCCGCTGTAGGGAGTCAACTCCCAGTCTCGCTTGCCACACCACCCCTCGTGTGGCCGAGTTCTAAGAAATGTATAAGTGTTCTTTATTTCGATTCACCCGCCCCCGGCATAAGTACTGTTATTTAGAACAAACATAACAAATGGCGACGAGGATGGGATAACATAACATAACTTAATCCAACTACAAGGAATACAGGTAACTAATTTTAGTTGGCCTATTAACATTTATAATATATATTGTAGTTAAAAAAGTAGAAAACAGTTTTTGGCGAAATAATTATTTAGCAAGTACCAAGGCTATACTTTGTTAAGTAATGATTTGAACGCCACAAATGCTACAAAACCAATTGATAGATTGGACTTTATGGTTTCAATATTGTAGAAGAACTAACACAGGAATGGCTAAAATACAGAACTGATCAAAATTCACCTAACATTACTGGACGAGCTGCAGGAAAGCCAAGCGCTTTGTTTTGCTGGTGGAGATACCGGACCGAACCAATATTTAGAAAAATATTCCTTTAGATAGAGAAAAAACTGCTCTGTTTCTAGTGCAGCTAGCACAAAGGCCGGAGGCAAAAGAAAGAAGTCAACGTTCTAATGTAAAACATGTTTTAAGGGAGTGCATCCACTTTGCCTTCCAAATCATACATGCTGACTTTTTTCTTAAGGGGGTTCGGTATCCAAAAAATGAAATTTTAATAAATTTTCGTGTTTTAATATTTTATTATTCTATGACTAATTCCTGACATTTTAATGCAAAAACTATTAAAAACCGATGATGGGAACTATTTTTATTTTGAAAAATATACTACATGCCAACAATTTAGTGTTTCCATTGCAACTGAAGTATTTGTTATAGTAATACAGTTGTATTCTTCCAAACTATGATTTAGATTTATGGGTTGGTACACCTGCCTTGTCTACTAACAAAAAATACAGCTGTCTATAACTGTCTTCAGTTACAATAAACCAATTTTGTGTTTGTAAACAAAACAAGTTCTGTTTGGTGGATTGTAGTTACTGTTATTTTGTTTGTAGAACGCATTTGATTTCTAAAATGCCTAGAAGTAATAGAATTTTTAAGAAGAGAAAAAGTGAGTTTTACAAAAAGAAAGTAGTTGTAGAGTGTGAAAGCAGTGGTAGTGGTGTTGTTTTGGAAGAGACTGTGGAAGATAGGTTAGTTGAGAGAGAAACTGAGCCTAGTCCTACGCCGAATAATGAGGACACAGATGATGTTGTTAGTGAGTGCTTCAAAAGTGAAACTAGGTAATATCAGTTAAAATTATAAAAACATAACTGATAAGGAGCCTAATTTCCAAAATGATATTGTTGATTTTAAAAAACTTATAAATGTAATTTCTCAAATAGCAGTATGCAAACAGTGTCATCAACCGATCGATTTTAAAATCAAGTATCGTGTAGGCCTTTTTTTCTCGGGGAACTTTTCTAGTGAAGGTTGCAATGAAAAGACACTGGCCTCTTATGAAAACTCCTTAGTCTTGCAAAATAGACCTAATGATGATACAAAATTATATGACATAAATGTAAGATTGGTGTATGGCATGCGTACGATTGGCAGAGGCCAGACGGCTGCCGCTACACTATGTGGCGTACTAAATCTGCCCTCTCCTCCATCACGGTTTATGAATTACACACAACTGTTAGGGTCTGTGACTGAAGATGTTTGTTTTAAGATTATGAAGGAAGCAGTAGAAGAATCAGTGATTATAAATGAAGGTAGGAGGGATTTGACAGTAGCCATAGACGGGACATGGCAAAAGCGAGGCCATACATCACAAAATGGTATAATCACTGCAACATCTGTGGATACCAGTAAGGTAATTGATGCAGAGATTTTATCTAAGTATTATCGTTGTAAAGACAAATTAATTGGACAACATAGTGATAAGTGCAGTGCAAACTATCTGGGAATAAGCGGAGGCATGGAAGTTGTCGGAACTCGTGCGATTTTCCATCGGTCCCTACCCACTTACAATGTTCGCTAAGTTGAATACTTAGGTGATGGGGATTCGAAAGGGTTTTTTTAGTGTTGTGGAAAGCAAGCCCTATGGTGATGAGTGCCTGGTGAAAAAACTAGAATGCATTGGGCATGTGCAGAAGCGCATGGTGACTCGCCTAAAGAATTTAAAATTAAAAGAGGGGAAAAACAAACAAACCGATGGAAAACAATAGGCGGTCGGAACAGACTGACTGAAGCTGCCATATTAGCCATACAAAAATATTATGGTCTAGCAATTCGAAGAAATGCAAGCAATTTAGAAGACATGCGAAAAGCTGTTTGGGCTGACTATTACCATTTGCTATCCAGCAATACAAATCCTCAACACGGACTTTGCCCAATAGGGAGTGAAAGTTGGTGCAAGTACCAAAAGGCTATGGCTTGTAATGAAACTTATGACCATTCCAAACATTTTCACCTTCCTGCTGTCATCATGAACAAGATAAAGCCTATTTTTACAGACCTAAGTGCACCTGATTTGCTTCGTAAATGTCTCCACGGTAAGTAACAAAACCCAAATGAGTCCGTAAACCAAGTAATCTTGGTCTCGCCTGCCAAAAACTGTCTTTGTTGGCATACACACCTTGCACTTAGGAGTGTATGATGCCATAAGTTCCTTCAATAAAGGAAATATGGCAAAATGTATGGTTTTACAACATCTTGGAATGACTGTTGGACATAATGTTTGTGAAGCAATGAAAAAGCTTGACATAGCTCGCTTACAAAAAGCTCAACGCATGGCTACCGAAGTCGCAAAAAAATCAAGGCAAGCTCGCTCAAGTGCCAAGAGGAAGCTGGAAGATCAGTGGGAAGAGTTGGAGGATCCTGATAACCCTAGTTATGCAGCTGGATGTCATTAATATTATAATAAAGGTCAGTGAATTCACTTATTTGATGTGTGTTGCCTTTAGCTGCGATTTCCCGAAAATTAACTTTTTTATCACTTATGTACCTTTTTCTCAAGATCCACTGATCAGATTAACATAAAAAATACACATGTACTTAAGACCAGTACACACATTTAGAGCGGAAGACATTATAAAAATCTATTTTAAATTTTTATTAAAAAAATTATAATTATAAATTATTTTACAAAAAATTAATAAATTTTTTATTTACAACAAATTAAATAAAACTTCTTTTTTTTACTTTGTTCCGCTCTAAATGTTAACAAAGGTCTAAATAGTAGTGTCCTAAAGTTTGATGATGATAGCTTTAAAGGTTTCTGAGAAAAAGGTACATAAAATTGGCCAAATTAACATGGGAAGGATAGGGCATACCGAACCCCCTTAATATGTTAGTTTTTGTCAAAAATCTACCAACCTTTGTAATTGTGTACAGTTTTAGTTGTGTTTTAGTGCAGTAACTCATTTAATGACTGGTAATGTTTTGAAAGTAAATTTTGACGTCAAAGTGAAAAAAGTGTTGTTTTGGTAAGTACAATTTTAATATTATACAGTTAAAAAAGTAGAAAATAGGTTTTGGCGAAATAAATTATTTAGCAAAGAACAATGCTATACTTTGTTATGTGGTGATTTTAATGCAGTCCATTGGTTAAACCCAATGGTATTTATAGACAGACTTAAAACATTTTTCCCGGCAGCAAAAGGGTTAAGGGGACTGAGATGACCCTAAGGGTGAAAATTTTTGTTTTTTTCATTCTGTGTATTTTCCAGATTATTTATATGTAAAAAATTATGATTAACAGAGCAATATTATAAAAGTTATTGACACTTCAGTAAGCATTTCCATGAGCTTCTCAGCAATGAGAAGGGGTTGAGACAATCCAGTATGTTCATGTGTACTCACTATACCCGTACGTCTGCAAGAGGGGCGTGTACTCTTTAGGTCACCCTAGTATCTATGTGGATGACCGAGAATGTAGACAGAGCGGGGTCTCCACAAGTGCAAAGGCTCTCCCGTTCAATCTGTTCCACTCTGTGCTGCCCACAAGTATGAACAATAAATTAACACGTTAACTGGCACCATAAAGAATTCTAGAGTTTCCTGTGCTGTCAACATTTTATTTACTCGTTTTCTACGTGATATTGTTTTTATGGTGAATATAACGGTAAATGAAAACGATTTATGCAATTATATGATATGGGGTGTTGGGGCTTAACTTTAGACCTTAGACCTAACTACAAGGCTATGCGTGAGTAAGGTCATCAAGCATCAAAAAATCTGAAGAAAGTGACAACTTTAAGCCGTGCCAAGGAAAGCCCTAACTCTGCGAAGACTGTTTTAAGGGAACCAAGTAGTGAAACATTTAATTTGTTTTAAATAAATTTTTTTATTATTTATTATTGGTAACAATCTTTTTCTGAACAATTTGACACTAAGCATATGAAAATCTAAGTACTACTTCATATTTATTTTTGGTTTTTTGTGCGGGGACGCACTGAGCTGATGCACGTATCAGTAAGATTTCCCGTTAGTGTTTTGCTTCTATAGGTTGGCAGTAATGTCATAGGTTATTTGAGTCAGCCGGTTTTACTTACTCTAATTCTGTGATGTTATTAGGTTATGTTGTTCCTGTTTTACGTGAGTTTGATTGAGTATTAGCTACCAACATATTGAGTATATTACAGTTTATTGTTATTAAAAAAAGAGAAAACTATCAGTGATTATGCCTAGAATAAAGAAGTTTGGGAGAAGGAGATGTAAATATGTAAATACAGTAGTTAGTAGTGATGTAAATAGTAATTCTAGTATACTTTCTGAAGATAATGTAAATATAACCTCAAATAGTGCAAATAACACTACTGATATAAGTACTAACAGTGAATGTAGGCCTAGTTTGTTCAAACATATACTCAAGAGTGTACAATTGTGTGCCCCAGATAATGAATACTTTAGTTACCATTTTAGAGATGGGAAAGTTATAATCAACCTTAATATTTTGAATAAGGAAGTTTCAAAATTTGCTTCCTGTAAACCGTGCAAAAAAATCATGGACTTGAAATTTTTGAATTACCGGAAGCACGCAAAGGTATAGTTTCTAAGTTACAACTTGTGTTCAAAAACTGCAATGCTAGTACATCATTCATGTCTTCAAACAAAAAAAAAAAAAAAAAAAAAAAAAAAACTATTTGGCTATTATGAAAATAATGTTAGACTTGTGTATGCTTGTAGAAGTATAGGTAAAGGCCATGCAGGTACACAAAAATTTTGCTCAATTATGAACCTATCTCAACCTCCTACTAACTTTACGATGTACAATAAAGTACTGACAAAATATATTAGTGAAGTAGCAAAAGAGTCCCTGCAAACTGCTACTATAAATGCCAGAAATGAAAACGAAGGAAACAATGATATAAGTGTGATTTTTGATGGAACGTGGCAGAGAAGAGACCACACATCATTGAACGGTGTCGTAACAGTCACAAGCTTAGACACCGACAAAGTGTTAGATGTAGAGTGCATGTCCAAATACTGCAACATATGCAAGGGGAAAAAATTACAATCCCATGACGGTTGCCTAGCAAATTATAGTGGTACTAGTGGCGGCATGGAGATAAATGGAGTCATGAAGATTTATTAACGTTCAAATATTTATTGATTTTTCAGTACGAAAAAAACGTTAAACTTCAACAATATTGTTTTTTCAAATGTATTGATTGTTTGCGAAATTTAAAAACCTGCACTCTGTGTTCAAAAATTAACCAAACTTCAAAAACTAAATACTTGGGAATAATTTTGGATAGTCAATTGAACTGGAAAACTCATATAGAGAGATTGAAAAACAAAGTAATTACCAGTGTGCGTTTGTTTTATTTTTTTTAAGATATTTGTCCATTGGCTGTTTGAAGATCATTTTATTTCGCTTTGATTAATAGTAGGTTAGAGTAGGGGATAATGTGCTGGGGAGGAACTTATTTTACGAGCTTAAAACCACTCGTTACATTGCAAAAATTATTTGTGAGATTGATTTTAAAGCAGGAACAATTTTATTCGTTTTTTCCATGTTTTCAACAGCTAAAGATTTTACCACTAACATCTCTATTTCTATATAAAGTACTAAAAATGTCTTTTATTGGTGGCAGATTCTTAGTTCAGGAGAATATTTACACATTAAGATTAAGAAATGCAAATCAATGTCAAGTTCCGAAACCTAATTCAACATTTTTATACTAAAGCGTTTAATGTTATAGCACCAAGATTATTTAATAAATTGCCAAGCGACATAAAAAGTGAGACAAATTGTATTTTCAAAACATTTTGGTCTTCTCTACAGATATGATGTCTTTGTCTTGGTTCGTCTAATTCGGGGTTTAGTAATGTATAAGGTTTGTTGGTTTCCAAAAGTACCAAGTTTAGGTATAGAATCATTAGTAGATGAACCAACACGAGTAAAAAATATTTCTCAGGCTTGCATTGATCACGTGTTTGTTAGATTAGCCAGTAAACGTAAATATGAGTGGAAAGCTTATGTATTGCAGACACAGATAACAGATCACTACATAACGGGCCTGCGGTTGTGGGGTATGATGGGAGGGATGCGGGGGGGCCGATCAGCTGACTGTGCTGCCTCCGCCCCTCCCCGCGTCACCATCGCTCGGTCTGTTATGATAGACTGATAAGCTTACTATGGATAATGGGACTCTACCTTACGGTTTACAGTAAAAGGACTCTTCCATTCTTCCACTGAGAACACCCCCTCGCAGATCGTGTGGGGACCAGGAGGCGGTGACGGTGGAGGAGATTTGGGTGGACATTGATTTGGCATCATTATCAACATGTACAGTAATCTGATTGCTTGGATTGTATTTTCATATTTCTATTATTCATTCTTCAATCTTGAATGAATTGTTGTTTTACTCTCATTTTTCAATAAATTTCTTACAGAGTCTTGAATATTCAGAACAAGTCTGTTAATTATTTAAAAAAAATTTTTAATTAAATATAATCGATTTCATTTGGTTTTTCACTTATTTTTTATCCATAAGCAGCATTTGGGGAAAATGTGTACAATATATATCCAATTCTTTCTGTAAATGTTCAGAATGATTTTCTAAACTAGGTTCAACGTGATTACAATGTACTTCAACTACATCAAAAAGCCAAAATTTAAATTTCCTATATGTATCTGGTTTTCTTCTAAAACTTCTCTATCAAATTCTTATAAATTATTCAAAAATAAAGAAAAATATATCACAACAGGAGATTTTAGTTGAATTTTGTTGAGAACTATTTTTATTTCAGTCTTTACATCAAAATGTAAAATGCTTAGCTGTTTGTTTGACAATTTTCAGGTAATTCTCAATTAATTCTTAATTTTATCAAAAGTATAATATCTAACGAAAACAAACTATTAACATTCGGAGAGTAGGAAGACATATGTAAAAAACATTTAAACATTTTAGAGGTATTTTCATAAGAGATACTTTACCTAAAAAAGTTAAGAAAGTTGAATGTGGAATTGTGAATTTAGACTTAATTATAGAAAATGGAAGACATTGGATTTGTTACTATAAAAAAGTAAGATGCATATGTTTTTCATTCATATGGAAGTATTGAGGACAAATCACCGTTAGAACTGATAAAAAATTTAAAAAAAACAAACGTCTATTACAATGACTCTAAATTTAAGACTGCAAATATCCACCAATATTTGTGGACATTATGTGTTTTTGTTTTTAATAAATTTACTGATGGTAAAGATTTTAAAGAAGTTGATAACAAATTGTTACTTAATAAATATGGATTTGCAAAATATTTTTGGTGTACTTGGAACACTAATTAATCTCAAAATATAGATGAAATTATTCGAAATAAAGTTAATAGTTTGAAAATAAATTTTTATGAAATTAATTTGAGAAATGAGTTTGATAACATCATTAAAACAGATTCGGGTGTTATTGATATAACAATTGAAGCAGAATCTGATAAAAAAACTCGCAAATTTATTACAAAATATTGAGACGGATTCAGATGTGATTGCTGTAAAAATAGAGTATTTAATAGGCGAATTCAACAGAAATACTGTAAAGATGACAAAAAGATTTTAACGTTAGTGCAGAAAAGATTTTTCAAAAATTATTTATTCATTTCGACAAAGCAGATAAAATTACTAATGCGATCAAGGTAGAAAAATGTTCCAGATGTTCCAGATTACTTTCTAAAGGAAATATAAAAACCTTTTGTTCTTTGTTTAATTAAGTGCTTTGTTTCTCTCACACCCAAAGCCAGTCCATACTAGTGTGCTGATTATTTATTATAATTGAAAAAATATTATAACGTTCTATCTTTATTTAAAAAAAGTAAATCACCGATTAATTGAAATTATCACGAATAAAGGAATTTGTTTTATTTTAAAGACTTTAAAAACGCTGTATTTAATATCTTTTTAATTCGACAGTTATTAGATTTAAAAAATATAAATGTGTGAAATGATACATTTTGTTGTGCTCGACTATGACTAATTCTGTTGTTTTTTCCAGATGGGTAAATACAGAAGAAAAAACAGATAGGCAGTCTTGGAGTGAGGAGTCTATGCTTAATGCATTAAAAGCGGTTGAAGAAAAAACTATGGGATGGCTGAAAGCTGCCAAAACATTTGGAGTGCCTCAGGCTACTTTAAGAAGGAGGGCCGAAGGAGGTAAGAATAAGTTGTTCAAAGGAGCTCAAAAAGGACTTGGACGGTTTCAACCGGCATTTGATACCGACACAGAAAAGGAGTTACTTGAACACATTAAGCTCTTGGAATCAAGGGGCTTTGGACTAACCTCTACGAAAGTCCGAAAGCTTGCCTTTCAACTTGCTAAAAAGAACGGAGTTGATCACAGATTCAACTGTGAAAATGAAGCAGCAGGATGGGATTGGCTTGCAGGGTTCCGGAAAAGAAATCCTGGCATTTCTTTAAGAAAACCAGAGAGTGCTAGTTTTTTCCCGTGCTTCAGGATTTAACAAGGAAAGTGTTGGTCTTTTTTTCAAAAATTATGAACATATGCTTAGTTCAAATAATTTTTCACCTAACAGAATATATAATCTTGATGAATCCGCACTATCCACAGTGCAAGAGTCACCGAATGTTTTTGCGACAACGGGTAAGAAGCAAGTTGAAACAATCACTAGTGCAGAAAGAGGATCTCATATTTCTGTTGTGTGTGCTATGAGTGCCACTGGCCATTACATTCCACCTGTTTTTGTTTTTGCACGGAAAATTTTTAAACATGAGCTTCTAGATGGCGCTTCCCACTGGTTCTCTGGGACTTGTCCAAAAAAAGGCTGGATAACTGGGGAACTTTTTCTTAAAGTTCTTGAACATGTCGTAAAGCACACTCAGCCTTCAATCAATTAAAAAATATTGTTATTAGTTGATGGTCATGGGAGTCACAAAGATGTGACTGTCCTCGAGTTTGCCAAACGAAATGGAGTTGTTATGTTGTGCTTGCCTCCTCACTGCACACTCACCGAATGCAACCTCTGGATGTAAGCTTCTTTGGCCCACTTAAGACGTTTTATAACCAGGAGGTTCATAAATGGATGCGGAATCACCCCGGAAGAGTTGTTACAGTGTATCAAATTTGCTCAATTGTTTCTGTTGCTTACGGAAAAGCTGCCACAGTAGTCAATGCTGAGAAAGGTTTCTTGCACACTGGAATTTATCCTTTAAACCCAGATATTTTTCCTGAACATTTGTTCGCTTTAAGTGAAACAACAAAAAGGCTTCGAGAAATAGAAAACGGTACGCCTAATGAAGAAACTCCTGTACAACACCCGAGCCCATCATCAGTGCAAACAATTGCAGACTCTCCAGGTCCATCTACAAGCACTGGCAAAGTAGTAGGCCTAACTGTGGCTGATATCTCTCCACTGCCTCAAGCCTTAACTCCAATAAAAAAGCGCCAAAAGAAGAAACATGAAGCACATTTGACCAGTTCTCCTTTTATCAAAGTGCTGAAAAGAAAAAAGTCCTCAGAGTGGCAAAAGAAACAAAAGAAGAGCTTGAGAAACACAAAGAAGCGGTTACAATTTCAACCAGATGATGCGTTTGAAGAAGACCTATTTGACAACAGTGACGAAGAAGAGGACGTAGGCTGCATTTATTGTAATGAACTGTATTCGAAGTCGAAATCCAGGGAACTTTGGCTGCAATGTTCGTCACGCAAACTTTGGGCTCATTTGGATTGCACTGGCCTAGATAAAAAAACTCAAATGTTTGTATGTGAACTTTGTGAAACTGTAACTAAAACATAATTTATGTCCAATAAAGAATTTTTTTTCATTTTGGTTCAAAAAAGAGTGTTATGTCATTTTATCCTAACATGTGTGTCATTTTATTCTAGTATATTGTTAAAACGACATAGTTGCAAACAATTTTAAAATATTTAATAAAAAATTTTTTAGAAGATATTTTAAAATTAAAAACAGATGTATAGTTCAAAAAGATATATAAAATATGTTATTGCAAAGATCTTAGTAAAAACCTTTCAAAACAAAAATCTGTAGTGAAAAATCAAAATGGTATGTCATTTTAGACTGACCTCCCCCTAGTACATACACATAGTACTGTAAAAAAGTGTAGGACCAATTGGTCCGACATGTCAAATTTCAACACTAAATAATGTTCGTAATTTGGCATGTCGGACCGTTCGGGACCAAAGTGTAACTTACTGAATTTACATTTACCAGCTCTTCATAACTCCAGCAAAACACATGAGTTACCCCCCTTAGCTATGTAAGTTGGTCTGTTCCTGCGTTTACTATTTTTTGCCTCCCAAAGTGCTAGTAGTTGAGCTGTACTCGCGTAGTACTAGTTTCTGCCACCCAGTGCGCTAGTATCTGAGCCGTTCCCGCGGAAATAAACCACGCCATCCTAACCTTACTTTTCACCTAGTGGACTTAAAGTTGTACTGTCACTGTGTAGTATCTTGCGTTTTAGTGAGCTTTGTTGACAGTATGAGTGATTTGAGTGATAACGATCCACTTCGTTCTTCCGAAATATATAAAGAACTTTGTCGGGAACTTGATGATGAAGATGATTATGCTAGTGACTGTGGTTCAAACGTAAGTTATTTCACTCCACCTGCTAGTGACTGGAGGAGAATCTGACTCAGATGTTGATAGCTAGATGGTAATGGCCCTAACTCCTTACAAATGATTTTCTCTAACTCTAACAATAATTCAATTACAAACACATCTGTTGAATTTATGGATATCGATCTAGAGGACCCGCCCTCATTTGTACATTATTTACTTAGCATTGAGCCTATTGGTGAACCTAATACCGATTGCCAAACAAATAACAACCAATCTTACGATAACCAACTACATGATAACCTAATCGAAATTGACCAGCACCAACCTTATGACGACCAACTTGATAATTACTTATTCGATAATGACCAACACCAACCTGATCCTGAACTTCCCTTAGTTCGCTCATGACAACAAGAATAATAGGCCTACTCCTGATCCACCCACTACAACGCTAAGAGGACGAGGCCGTGGAAGAGGTCGGGGAAGAGGCCAAGGACGAGGGCGATCTGTCAACCGACAACCAGCTATACGGGCTAAGAAAAAAAAATCCAGTCCCAATAGACCTCTCTTAGGGTGGATTTGAAGAGCTACATAAACACTTCAATGTCTCTAGAACACCAAAATACAATATAAACTTGCCTAAAGATAGTGAACCCATTTATTATTACAAACTCGTAGTAAGTGATGAAGGTTTCAGCTCATGGTTAATGAGACCAACCGACATGCTGAACAAACATTAGATAATCGGCGACTAAGTCGAAGAAGTAGGCTTAGAAACTGGAGAACAAATTAACCCAAATGAAATATATAAGTTTTGGGGTTATTAATATGGATGGGATTGTCATCCCGACCAAGAATTAGTGACTACTGGTCTAATAGTATTCTGTACAAAAACTCTTTAACCCCAAATGTGGAACAACAGTAATATCCCAAAAAATAAAAAAAAGTTAAGATAGCCACTTTGTTGTTTACGTGTAGTGCTATCGTTGAGTGGAAAGAACAGAAATAATATTCCCGTGCAACCTGTCTATTAAACAATGCTTATAAGTTTGCAATGCGTGGAAGAAAAATAACATTCCAGGAATGTTACTCTTCTTCCACTCAGAGGCCGCGCCGTGCTCACGTAGTACGTGTGTCTACCACACGAGGCGCTGTCCTCTCACAACTGACTATTCATTGTTAGTTTTGTTGTGTTTGTTTTTTTGAGGTTATATTGTGGTCAAAACTGTGCTCAAGTTCAACAAATATATAAAGTAAAGTGTTATACTATATTGATACATTATTCTAAATTAGTAATAATCGTGTTATTACAGGACGTGAATTTTAACTCACATACATTTTGTTTGGGTTTTTAACTGATCAGCTAATGCCAAGTTTAGTTTCAACACTATGCCGTCTGATTCTGAGTGTGACACAGAAGAGCCTAGAAGAAAGAGAGGTAAGATAAACAAAGAAAAGCATTTAAAAGAGATGGAAAGATTAGGTAGGGCAAAGGGAGAAGAATTTGTTACCCACGAAGGTTATTTAGTGGAAGCTAGGAAAACTGGTTCAGACTGTGGTTGCAAAAACTGTAGGTTTTACTGATGAGGAGAAGGAGGCCATAATACGTCTATAACGGCGCCCGAAAAATTAAAAAGATACTTACCTTATAGGCCAAATTGACAGATATGAGGTAGCCAGACACCGCCCTTTAACAGCTGATTCAAAACAAAACTCATCATCATTCAAATACAATGCCATGAAAGGCACATGTCGCACTGAGGCAGTACCGCATTTCCCTATAGGCCCACTAGGCCCAGGCCTAGGGCGCAAAAATTTTAGGGGGCGCATAAATTTTAAAGTACACAAAAGAAAAAAGTTGCGGGCGGCGGGTGGTGTTTCGTTAAAATACGTTTTGATCAATTGCAATTGTATAAAAACATAACAGTTTTTAATCGTAATTTTAAACATATCCTAAACGCAGTACTATTGTTTACAAAGTATTCTTTATCGGGTAAATATTTACATAACATGGCTCCTTATGGGCGAAAATTCAGACATTTTCTTAATAACATATAATTATTTTCAATAAAATTGCACATTTAAAAATAAGGGTGGGGTGAATTATTGTTTTAATTACTTTTATAAATCTTAGGGATTATATTTGTTCATCCGAAGAATTAAGGATGGGCTCGAATTATCTTAAATGTAAAGAAAGTTCTAATGCTTCCAGTAAAGTGTTCCAGTTTGAGTGTCATAATATTTGCGAAATTTCAACATTTGGTGAAAATTCAATAGACGCATGTTCTCTATCTCAAGCCACTGAAAATCTGTATACCGGTAATAATAATGAGATTACAATAATCTGCTTGTGTACGTTCTTACTTTTTACATAATTTATCTTGGTATAGGCTACAACAATTTAAGTTGAAATATGTTTTCTACGCCACATTAATATAACAAAAACAACAATGTCTAAAAAACTAAGTAGTGCTGGATTTCGAAGAAGAGCTAAACAAAAAGATGAACAGATATTATCTAAAGTTCCGAAAATTAGTGGTTATTTTCTGACAGGAAAGAAACAACCCTGTTCAGTTGCTGTTGCTCTTGCTAGTGAAAGTGTAACGGCACCCAAAAGTCAGAACCTGGACGATGTAGTTGAACATGAAGGTGTTAGTGTTGTTAATGCCAGTGTAAGTGTTGCTTGTCCAGTTACTGGAGAAATTAATGTAGCAGAATCGGGAAGTCAGATCGTGGATGATGTACTTGAAGATGAAGGTGTTTGTGTTGGTGTTGCCAATTCAGAGAACTTGCAAAGTCTATCGAACATTTTAGAGGCAGAGCCAGAGTCCCAAACAGAAATAAATATATCTAATGACCCTGCTTTGTGGAACATAGACGATAAAACTAGAGAACACATAGTTAAAAATGGGTTCAAACAAAATGTTAAAGCTGATTTTTTGGCTTCCGAGCGTATTTACGGGCTAAAAAAAGATGGTGTACTAAGGGTTATTTTTCAAAAACGCCTTAAGAATGGTGAAATTAAAAACCCGTGATTGGATTGTTTACTCTTCTTCAAAGGCATCAGTTTTTTGTACTTATTGCAAACTTTTTGGGCACCCTGCACCTGCATCCTTTTTATGTGAAGAAGGATTTAATGACTGGAAAAATGCTGTAGCCGTACTACAGTCTCATGAAAACTCTCCCGCCCACCGAAATTCGGTTTTATCTTATGTTAGTAGAGCTACAGTAGAAAACCGCATAGACAAAAAACTTGTTGAAGCTTGTGAATCTGATATAAAATATTGGCGTGAAATTTTAAAACGCGTTGTTGCGACCATTAAATACCTTGCTACTAGAGGTTACCCCTTCAGAGGATCAGACAATTTATTCGGTTCAAGTAGAAGAAACGGTGCAAATATTATAGGCGCACTTGAACTATTGGCACAATTTGATCCATTTCTATCCCAGCATATATCTAAACATGCCTACAAAGGCCAAGGTAGTACATCTTACCTTTCACATTTCACTTGCGATGAAATAATTTTAATAATGGGCAACACTGTGCTCAAAAGTATTATCCGAGAATTGAAGGAAGCTAAATACTACTCCATAATAATTGTGGATTCCACCCCAGATATTGTCCATGTAGATTAAATTACTGTAGTTGTGCGATATGTCTTGCCCAAAGGAAGGGACACTGCGCCAGTTGAGAGGTTTTTACAGTTCCTCCCAAACACTGGCCACAAATCGGAACAGTTGGCTTTGTTGAAAATCTTAGAGCGTCATGGTATTAATATAAAAGATTGTCGTGGCCAGAGTTATGACAATGCGTTCTAACATGGCACTCTGGTCTTCAAGCCAGAATGAAGGAACAATGTCCACTGGCAGATTACATTCCATGCTCCTCACACTCCTTGAACTTAGTTGGAGTAGCTTCAGCAGAGGCATCGGATAAAGCTGTAGCATTTTTCGATCCTAGTGCAGGGGATATACAATTTTTTTTCTGCTTCAACTCATCGCTGGGAGATTCTCCAAAGTATCCTTAAAGATAGATTCCCAGTTGTAAAATCACTTTCAGTTACCAGGTGGTCAGCTCGGGCCGATGCCCTCAAAGCAGTTTATAATTCATTCACAGAAGTAATAAAGGCACTAGAATCCATAATAAATGATGTAAATGAAAAGCCTGCAACTCGGACAAGAGGTCAAAAGAATAAAAAATAAAATGATGAAACTTGAAAAAAACGCCTTCTTACTTATCTTTTGGAAAGAGGTAATGGAACGATTTTGGAAGGTAAATGCTACTCTGCAACGCGAAAGTATCGATCTTGGAACCGCAGGAGCACTATTTGACTCGCTCAAATCTTATGTCAATCAACTAAGAAACAAGAGCAAGAAAACGGAACATTTTTTTTTATGAAATTGCCAACAACAATGAAAATAACGAGCTGTTGACCCCAAAGAAATGTTCCGAGTCAACGTGTTTTTCGTAATTGTACATAGATTATCTGCAGAACTCGACAAAAGGACAAACGCATACACGGGCGTCGAGCACAAGTTTGGATTTTTGTTGAAGTTGGAGACATTGAAAGACAACGTCATCAAATCAAAATGCAAAGAGCTAATTGAACTCTACAAAGATGATTTGGAAGAATGCTTCTTAGATGAGTGTGTCCAATTTAAGTTCTATTTAAAAAGTTAAAACTCAGAGAGGGAAAGGGAAAACGAAAATAATACGAAACAGAAACCATCCTTCAAGACTCTTTCTCCAATTAATTTATGGTAAGAGCTTGCAGCACATATTTCCAAACATGGAAATTGTTTTAAGAACAGTTTTAAGTACAGCTGTCACCAACTGCAGCGGTGAACGCTCGTTTTCTGTCTTAAAACGAGTGAAAAACCATTTACGAAACTCTCTAAGCCAGTGCAAATTAAATGCACTTTCTGTTATGGCGATAGAATCCGATCTCACTGAAAGCCTGGACGTAGAAGAATTAACACGTACTTTTGTTGAGTCCAAGCAAAGAAGAAAATTATAATGACTTAATGATTTTGAGCCTTTGGCTAATTGGCTTTCTTTTGGGCATTTGGATGTTTGCCCAAAACACCAAACTTTCTTCTCTTGTACAAAGTATTTATATCGAAACTGCAAAATTAATTTTTTACGTCAAATATAATATGTTTTAAATTATCTTATGTGTATACTCATGTTATTATTTCTAGCTGTATTTTAAGTTTTTTTCATTTTTTGATTGAAATCAAATAAAAGACTTTAAAAACTCATATATGTTTTAAACTTATTTTTACACCATACAAATGACCACTCTTATTATAACAATAGCTAGAATATTATGTTGCAACTGGTTCATTGCTTTTATTTAATCAAAACACTCCTATATATATTTATTTATACTATTGTAATTATCTTTCATCAAAATTACGTAATTAAGAAAATTACTGGATTTCTACGTCAGTGTAATCAGAGTCCTCTGGGGGGGGGGGGCGCTCTTTGGTCTGTAGGCCTAGGGGCGCCGAATTTGTAAATGCGGCCCTGATCGTAAGGCTTATATAAGCCTTCATGCTCCATCAAACTCAGTCGTGTCACGATTGAATAAATTGGCTGAAAATAATCAGTCCCCTTTGGACATGAGAGGTAAACATCTAAAAAGAGGAAACGTTTTTAGACGCTACAATAATGGTCAAGATAGATGAATATATTTACGCACATTATACCAGTAGACCAGTAATCTATCTAGATTCATCTGTAACAAAGAAAGAAATGCACGAGCTTTTCATTGCGATATACCCTGAAATGGAAGGTGTTGTGAAGTATGAGTTTTATCTCAACCATTTTAATACTAACTATGGCTACAAGGTTTGGACAGCCTCAGGTAGACGTATGTTCTACGTGTGAGAAAACTGTCTTCAAAGATCAAAAGTACTAGCCTCAACGATGTAGCAAAACGAGTTGCTGCGGCTGAACTAATTGTCCATAAAAGACGAGCTAACAATTTTTATAAAAAATTTGAAGAAATATCACAAATTTGTAAAACCAGAAATGAATGTAGCAGCTAATTACTTTTGATTATATGCAGAATCTTCCCCTTCCATTCATGCCAGTCCAGGAAATGTACTACCTGCGGGAAACTATGGTTTTAACATCTTCAGTATACATATCTCGGCAATGGAAAGGCAGTTTTTATATACATACGCTGAAGGCGTGGCTAAAAAAGGTTCCGAATGAGGTCTGAAGCTTTTTTTTGGACTATATCAACACCAATTCCTGAGGAAGTCAAGGAGCTGCATGTCTTTAGCGACGCCTGCGGTTGGCCAAAATCGTAATCACGCGCCCTCACTAGACTCTTTTTGGCTTTAACAATGAATGGATAGGTTTGAATTGGTCCACCACTACTTCCCAGTACGGGGACACAGTTTCTTCTGCCATGCGAACAGAGATTTTTTCTGTTTATAAAGCGTGCAGTTCGACGCCTAGACCACATTTACATACCAAACGAGTATGCAGACATCATTGTGAATGCCAAGAAAACTCCACCAAAGTTTGAGGTGAAGGAAGTAAAAAAATGATGATATCTTGAACTTTCACGAGTGGTGGCCACACTATTTCAAAAAGTCTTCCGCAGATGTTCAGGGGAGGAAGGAAAAATTTACCATCAGCAAATATAGGCATTTAGTTTATACTACTAGTGACGGATGTGTAAGAGCTTGCGAGTTTATCAATGGCATCAACTACTTAACATTCAGACTATCTAAAGGACCATGATAACATAATTTTGCTTCCCGAAGAAAAACTTTACCACCGGGAAAACTCCTGTTAATCCCAAGAAAAATGCAAGACATTGCGAAAGTGATACAGTACATCCCAGATGAACATCAACACTTTTACGAAGAGGTGCTTAGACTGCCTACGGACTCGGCTCACAGCGACGACGATGAATAAATGTTCCTTACAGAGTTAAAGGTAAAGTAAATAATAATATTACTATTGTTTTCTTAAACACACATACATTACATCTTGTTTGTATAGTCACCCAAAGGTCCACCAAGCAAAGGGGTTTAATGCATAAGACTATGTAACATAAACCTGTTATAATCTTTTATATCGAACCTAATCGAAGTTAACGTACTAATAATATATTTTCTCTTTTAACCATGATCTTTTTAACACCTGATTTAACCTAATCATCCTATTTTTTCCATGATTAGAGGCCTAATAAGCTTTTTATTTGACAGATTACCAGGAAAAATGGATGAACCAAAACTATTATAATTGCATAATCAGTACGGGGAGAGACATTTAAAGGAAAATCAGTTTTAAATACTTGAAGATATACATATAACATTGTAATTTTTCCCTTTTCAATAACAATTAAAAGAGTTTATGTCTCAAAAAGATAATATTCCATGACATATTATAGTAAATACATAAAAAAACTATAAATTTGTGCGTGTTTCCCATTTTGAGACAATATTCAGTGTCCAAATATCAACATATTTTCAATTGTGGGGTTTTTTGTCAAATTTCAAATTTCTTAGGTATACAGTTCTTATTGATTTCCCGAAAAAATGAAGTTTTTGGAATATCTTGTTTGTATAGTCACCCAAAGGTCCACCAAGCAAAGGGGTTTATGCATAAGACTATGTAACATAAACCTGTTATAATCTTTTATATCGAACCTAATCGAAGTTAACGTACTAATAATATATTTTTTCTTTTACCATGATCTTTTTATACACCTGATTTAACCTAATCATCCTATTTTTTTTCCATGATTAGGAGGCCTAATAAGCTTTTTTATTTGACAGATTAACCAGGAAAATGGATGAACCAAAACTATTATAATTGCATAATCAGTACGGGGAGAGACATTTAAAGGAAAATTCAGTTTTAAATACTTGAAGATATACATATAACATTGTAATTTTCCCCTTTTCAATAACAATTAAAAGAGTTATGTCTCAAAAAGATAATAATTCCATGACATATTATAGTAAATACATAAAAAAAACTATAAAATTTGTGCGTTTTCCCCCATTTTTGAGACAATATTCAGTGTCCAAATATCAAACATATTTTCAATTGTGGGGGTTTTTTGTCAAATTTCAAATTTCTTAGGTATACAGTTCTTATTGATTTCCCGAAAAATGAGTTTTTTGGAATAATACTGTTCTTCCACTCAGACGTTCAAGAGAGCCCATAAATATGGTGTGTAAATCTTTTTAAACTTTGCGACAGCAAAGCTTATACATATAACATCAAAATATACGCTGGAAAGGGATCAAATGTAACACCAGATTTAATTGATAGGCAATTCAGTTGTCTTGGAATTTAGTAGACCCCTACTTACATTCCGGAAGTACCATTTATGTTGATAACTATTTATTGTTCTCTTGAATTAGCAAATTGCCTTTTACAAAAAGAAACCCATCTGGTAGGTACTCTGAAACCAAATCGAGTTGGTTTGCAAACAGATTTACTTTTTTGGTGAAGTACTAAAACGTGGTTGAAATGGTTGTGGCTGAAAATAAAGATTGGCATTGTAATAACTAATTGGTAGGACAATAGAAGAGACCTGATGCTGTCTACTAAGCACAGAGTTGATATGGTTGACACAGGAAAAAACTGACAGAAAAGAGAATAAAATTTGTAAACCACTTGTTGTATATGATTACTAGCTAAAAATGGGCATTGATGTAGCCGATCAAATCGCTTCATACAATTCTGCTGTGAGTAAAAAAAAACCTTACGGTGGTACCACAAAGTGGCCGAGCATGTCCTTTTTTGGGTCTTTTGTTGTAAATGCATGGCTCATTTACAAAAACAATCATGGACCTACCCCAAAATGCATGTCTATCACATCCTTCAAGGAAAGCATTACCATAGAACTAATGAACCTCCAGGAAGATAGGCCTACAAATGGAACACAGGGCCAACATTACCTAAAAGAGACTGAAGTGTTTGTTGGCATGGAAAAAACAAAATACGCTTGAGGAAAATGTGTAAATTTTTTATAAGAGATACAGCCAATTAGAGGGAAGAAGGGTGTCTAAGAACAAATAAAAAATAACCACGTTCTACGAAAAATGTCCAGGTCAACTTTTATGTGTAAAAACTGCTTCATTGAAAAACCCATAAATAAGAACATTATTACAGTATTTTTAACGAGTAAACCATGTTGTTTAACACAGTTTTTTATGTTTATTTATACGTTAGGTATGTTCAATAAAGTGGTTATTATAAACACTCACACGGCATAATTGCAGTTTATTTTAATTTTCCTAAAATTCAGTATGTAGTGATTTTATAAATTTGTGTATCGGACCGATTGGCCCTACAAAATATGGCATTTTTTCTTACAAGCCAACACAACACCAACAAAGGTACAGTATTAACGAATGTTCTGTTAATAGTTTCTACTCTTACAGCTGCAGGTGGTTTAAACTTTTAAAAATATTGATAAAAGATTTAATGGATTAGATAGTTATGATGATTCATTTTAAAATTTTTCTCTTATAAATGGTACTCGTATATTGTGTGAGGTTTAGGCCTGAAGAACAAAAAGGACACATTATATAAAATATATAATATAAATACATTATTATAATGGATTTAATGTTTGCATT
>NW_025786674.1:0-66904 GCF_021130785.1 Homalodisca vitripennis
CTCCACAAAAATACGGTTTTGCAAAACAATCTACATCTAGGAACATACACTGCCACTTCATCCAGTAGTGTGGTAGCGCAATAATAGAAACAATTTTTATTAACTAGAGTCCAAACCCTTCTTTATAACTGACTGCTCAATTCGTGCAAAATTATACAATTATACAAAACTTGTACAAGTAACTTTAAGTTGAAGCATTAACCACACAGATGTACTAAATATATTTGTAATGTCTGACATTGAAATGTCAACTCAATAGCGTCAGTGTGAGGTTTAGTCCCTCAGAACAATAAATTACCCCCAAGAGACGTTTTCCTTTGTTCACAATTTGTCAGACATAAAGCAGGCAGATTTTGTAGTGACTATTTCAACCACTTTGTACTAATTGGCCTTTTTAATTTATACTTCTAATTTAAATACCATTATAAATGTTAATGTTTCTAAATATAACAATCTTTAGAAAATACCATTATTATATAAAATACATAAGTAATATCTGCCAATTTGAATTATTTTTTCTTACTATTGAAATAAAAATAGTTTATTGTTATCCATATAGAGAACTTAAAGGGCAATCGACGAGCTTCTCTGTACATGTTTATCCTATACCTCTTGTTTTATCATGTAGTAAAAAAATAGGTTAACTTGTATACTTTTAAAAATCTACGTATTATATATTTCTTTGATTGTTTTACATCATGATCTTTTAGTCTCGCTTCTGTTTGAACCTAAATTTATATTATAAACACAGTTTTTAAACAATGTTATTTTGTTTTGTTTTTGTTCTTGCCAAACAGTGTCATGTGTTGTAAGCTTACTCCCTGTCTATTCTTCTGATTTCTCCGACTAATAAAAAGGGAGAGATTAACATACACGAATTTTGTTACTTCCACATATCCTTGAAGTAGCCATGCATGTTTAATTTTGATGTTAATCGTTAGTTTACCTTTATTTTTGGTTAGATTAGAAAATATAGATACTTTTTAGGTTTTAGCAATGAGATATTAATAAAGTCATAACGAAGGCATATTCAATCTACTCTACAACATCACAAAATTAATTAAAACTTACGACCATCGTAAGTTAACAAAAATTAATTATTTATTTAGAAATTAGGTGCATTCTAATATAGCTTATAGTTAGTGTGCAGGCCTACTTCAAACTAACCTGCATCATAACATAATTTCTTGAGAGTTGTAAAGGAATAGTAGGGTACGTTACAGTAAGTAAGGATTCTACTAGTCACAAGTAATTTATATACCATACAATTTCAAAATGAATTTCGAGAGTTTTACAAGGAATGGTAATATACCAAATTTTAAAACCGTAAAATTTATGGAAAATACGGTTTATTAAAACCGTATCCCTTACTTTCCAGTTATATATGTTATATTATAAAATGAGAGTCCAAATCAATAATATAATTCATTTCCGTCATAAGATTTAACAAATATGTACTAAATAAAAGTAGTTTTAATTAATACACTCAAATATTTTGAAACTCCATTATTTTTAAAAATTGCAAAATACTAATCGTTCTGATTATACCAGATTACTGATTATAAATGGATGTAATTTGTTTAGTTACCATAAATCCAAAACTATTTTTATAAACATTGTCACTTACGATTGAATTTTATAATTCTAAAACTGTTGGACAGCTGTAATGTTGAAACCTTAAAAAACATCGAATAATTAGTACAAATAAATGTTGCATTAAATAAGCTGTAAATGTCAATAAAAATTAAAAAGTTTCGTTAACGTTATAAAGTACCTGGGATAAGCACAATCCTTCTAATATATGAAGTCAAACTTCACATTAAGTAAACAAATGTTTTAATATATTAAACAGAGTTTAAATATTTATTGGAAACTTTTCCCATACACATTTATCAGTGTTATGCACTACAACCCACAGGAATGTTTTCAGGATTAAGAACTATAAGAAATATAACATAGCCACTTCCACAGGAAGAAACATCGATTCCAACATCACAAACAGAACTGTCTCGCTATCTGACAAGAATAATAATTATAGTGATCATAATCAACGAAATATTAAAATCAGATCAAACATATCATGTTCAAACAACTATCTAATATAGGGATTGAATCCGCCAAATTATAAATAGTCTACTTCTAGATTAGGAAATAAGCACGTTTATAAATATTTGGCGTCGCATGAATGGACCATTGTTATGGTCCATTACATTGATATTAGTGTTCTAATATCGATGTAATGGGACCAACATAAGATAACATGTTCATATAATGAGAAGGTGTGGGTTCACGATGAACATTAACATTCAGGCGCTTTTATTAAATTTAAAGCAATGTGTTAAGAATGTGGCACGAAAGGATAAAGCGGATTTTTTAATGAACCAGTACAAGGGTATCATATTCAAATGGATTGGCGTTGCAATGATAAATAAAATCGTCAACATAAAAAGAAGATACAGCTGAGTACAAAATAGGTGAACTGTAGGTGAAGTACACAACAATAGCGCTTAGAATAGAGATAAGAGAAAGATCAATGAACGAATCTACGGGGGGTGCAATCGCTCCATTGATGTAATATTACGTTTTTGAGGAAAGCTAAGCAAGATTAGTGGGATTTAGCCCTAGATATTACTGAGATAAAACGAGTGCACCTCTTACCAGGGCATGTATTTCTAAACGAACTGGTAAGGAGTAAATAAAGGAGTTAATTTCCAAGTTTTCAAACGGTTGCAGAGAAAGGCGGTTGAGTTAAAAATATACACTATGTTTTACTTAATTTTGACTAGGTTAAATTCTACACAAACGTAAGTTCTCTGTAAATCACCTTCACTGATAATTGAAATTAATGTTAACGAATTCTGTGATGTTGCACGCTAATGAAGTTAGCCTTCAATAATTATTCATCAATAACGCATTACTAAAACCTAAACAAACGTCCATAATGTCTAAACCAACATAAACTAATGATTAATTCTAAAAAAGAACGCGAATGTCTTTATTTTAAGGCTAGTTTGATGTTGGTCTGGAAGAATAACGTCATCAAGATCTCAAAGTATAAGTCCAAACTAACGTCGATATTGCATAAAATAACAATTAACATTAGAATAAAATGTGCAGACCAGTGAAGCTTAATTCCCTCAGCTACAGCTAAATTCCACAGTGATTTTCTCATTATTCTGATGGTACTTTTTATCATCTCACTTGACGCATTTATATTAAGCGCATGAATCTACAAGTTATTGGTACGGAATGTTTAGTCCCTCATCTACATAGTGTTGATAATTCTATGAGTTGAGACAAAAATATTTTTAGACTTTTTGAACCTCTGGTTCGACTGCCCTGGCTACCATTCAACTGGTAGTTGTATAACTTTACTAAAATAAGTAAATAATAAATTGCAGGGTAACTGACATCTGTAATCGTACGAATATACCCACTAAAATGGCTTGTACACAATATTCCTTACTTAATTAGGTGTTTGGTTAAACAGTTTGTGTTTACATCTTTGTGCTCAGTTACAATGTTGATGTTAGATCTTTCACTATGTTAATGGTGTATTATTGTTCGTATTTTGTTGTTACCATTATTGGTTGCTAAATTGTTTGTTACTAAAGGAATGAGATTTATGAAGCTTGACAATAATACTTTAGAAAATATGACAAAATAAATATACTAGTATCACCAGAACGGCGAATATACGTAGCCAACCATTATTATTTACAGTGTTTAAGTATGCATACACTCTGTTTAGTGTATTAGCACCAAAAAAAGACAATTTTAGGTAAAAGTTTTTTCTTAAAGGGGTGGCCTGAGTTTCATCTTTCTACCATTGTCCATTGAAAGTTGATTAACTGACACTGTATAAAAAATGTCGTGTACATTTATACATGTATATT
Source organism: Homalodisca vitripennis (assembly GCF_021130785.1). Lineage (NCBI taxonomy): Eukaryota > Metazoa > Arthropoda > Insecta > Hemiptera > Cicadellidae > Homalodisca > Homalodisca vitripennis. Next base: position 3,897 of record NW_025786674.1, read on the forward strand.
ACATACATACATATATATATATATATATATATATATATATATATATATATATATATATATATATATATATATATATATATATATATATATATATATATATTGTTCTTATAATACTTTTATCTTAATTTCAATCTCCCAAAGATATAAATAGGGAATACAATAATGGTAAATGAAGGTACTGTCGTGTCGTATTCCTAATATCACTAGTAACTTAAAAACTGCTTCTGTTACACTATGGGAAGCAGATCATGATTAAACCAGGTGTGGCGTAGAGTATTTAAAAGTATATTACTTATTTTGATTGTTTAGTGATATATAAAGCAAACGCCACGTTTTTTGATACAAACAAAATCGTATATAAGAGTTATGCGATGTTATTAAATACAGGGCAGCCATGACACTGCTATATTGGCTTACTTAATGGAAGTACTGTAATTTAAGCCGGGGTATCAGTCTGGAATGTGAAACTATTCGACAGTTAATCCACAGAGCCATGTGATACATTTCATATTACAGAGTGAGATTGAATGTAATATTCCAGACTAACTATTAGCAGAGAGTTTCTACTGATAATATGGTTACAACTTTGGTCTATAACAAACAAAGTAGTAAGCTCTACGTGTAATGAAATGAAATAATATGGGTTTCTTAAAATTCAATTAGTTCTCAACTATTTAATTAGAAGAGATCAAGAGATTAATGATTGAAAATGAAACTAAATATACAGAAAATACAATGTGCTCTTAAAGATGATTGGAATGATAATTTGCCCTGCGTAGTAGTTAAAGGCATTCCACTCGCTTGTGTGTTTAAGTTATATTTGTGAGTTCAGTATTTAGAACTGTACCTGCGATATTCAGTTTAGCGGTTAAAACTTCTATATGGCTCTCAATAGATGGAATTTGATTTATTTTGACTAGTTGTTAATTACACAGAATATAGAATCACTCTAATTATACAACTATGTTATGAAATTTTTAAACACATAGAATGTTAAAGAGATAATGGTGACATGGTTATAGTTATTTAGAAGAAAACCTTGACTTAGAACTCTTTGCACACTAGTGAGGTGTGCAATAAAAGAAATGTGCCGTTAAATTTTTTATTTATATTTTCATTATTTTAAAAATAAAATGTAAGAAGCTATTTAAACATTTAATAACTGGTCAAATATTACAAAAAATTGATGTTTGAACGTGTTCATCCACTGTTGTGTGTTTCAGACAAATTAGCTATTTTGCAACCAACATTACTATATTGAAATATTTTAACTAGCAATATCATAAACACAACCATTTAGGTCATATATTTATAGTTTGATGCTAAATTTTATGAATAATACAATATTAGTAAGATAATAAATGTAGCAAATTAAGTCGTATACATGGAAATGCTAACTTTAATTAGGTATATTCCATTTTTTTTATTAGAGTACATTTACTATTTTATTATTTATTGAATTTCAATTAACACCAAATATATATATATATATATATATATATATATATATATATATATGTATGTATGTATTTAATATACATGTATATATACACAAATGTATGATGAATATAAAACATAACAGAAATTGTATTGTTATAATCAATATTATTACAGTTGTTTTATGTTTAAAGTTTCTAAAATAATATAGTTGTAAAACAACGAGAAAAAGGTACATTTTAAAGACAAAAAATTTTAGATATAGTAAGTAATCATGACTGTAGGTCACGAAACACATATTGGTATCATGTTTGTATTGTAAACTGTTTACTAAGTTGAAGAGACTTACTTATGTTGTACCTACTTTAACTTGATACTTTTCTTACTACTAAACTCAGTGTAGGTTACATTTGATTAACCTAATCGCTGCAATTATCTTCATAAATATTTCGTAATTTGCGATTTTAACCTTGTAAGTTATCATCCAATCATAATCTGCCCGTCTTCTTGTGTTATTGTAGATTGTAAACTCAACCAGTTTAAACATATTAATACCATATTTTTGTGAATATTTTCAATGTTAGTTACTTTTTGTGTGTTATTGTAGTTGGTAAATAAATTATCCATAAAATTCACTTTTATACATAAACTTTAAAATGCGCGATTAGTTTTTGTCCAGTGAATGTTTAAGAGTATTTAAAGTCCAAAAAGGAAATTTTCGTATTATGCCTATTTTGATTGATTACAAATAAAATTATGCCTAAAAAAAAAAATGAATTTGACATGTATCGGTAAAGGGTTGTTAATCTTATGTAGGGCACATCACTCAAACTGTTCCGTTTGGGGACAAAAATTTAAACAAAGAGAGTTTTCAAAGCTAAATGTTCTTGTTTGGTTAAACGTAACCTTCCACTCCACTTGCAATTTTGAGAAAAAGCTGAACTTTAATTCAATTGTAACGTGACAACTCTGTGTATTTGTTAGTAAGCCTCTGTGTTTCATATTATTCTCATGAACTATATTTGGGAATCTTAAATTACACGTGTATAAAGTCTGATATTTATAGTGTAGATTACTCAAACAGTCATTTAAATAAACACAAATACATGTTTTTTAATTGATATATTTTTAGAATTTTGTCAATCTGATTACAATTAATTTTTAACTATAAAATTCTCATATTCTATAAGAATTTTGCAGTAGTTATTACATTTAAGCACTCAACTATAAAATGAAAATGAAATACATCCCACAACATCTCCAAAAATTCTTCTGCCATTTAGTTTTGCAGTGGGTCATTATTTTAGGAATACGTAATAACATAAACAAGGACATGTCAATGGCAAATATAATAACAACTACCTTCTCATCCATCAATAAAGATTAAGCTAATCTAGGAATTCTTGTAATTGAGGAGTCGAAATTCTAAAGGGTCATATAAATGATCACATAGGAGATATCTTATATCAAGAGTCAAGATGAAAGAGGAAACGGTGCTGATAATCTATAAAACATTTGTAATTAAGTAATAAGATCAGACGAATATTTCTGGAAATATAGTCACCCATTAAACTGATTTCAAGAGGAAAATGTGTTTTTATTTTTTAGTAGCAATTCTGAATTCGACTATGAAATATAGTATAGAGAATTCGTAAAGGAATAATTTCTGAAGTATAAGTATATAGAGCTCACTCGAATCCAAATATAAAAAGATGAGATGAATAAAAGACTCAGCAGCAACACACAGATTGCGCAGATGGCTAGAACATCAAGATATTTCTGTACTTCCATTTGGAATATATTGGCAGAATTTTGTATGTAATCAGGTGACAATTTTAAATGCTCATAATTGTTGTGTTTCTGTTATTCTAGGACGCTGTATATATACATCCATTTGTTGAAATGTTATGTAAATTGGTTTCTTAAGTATTCTTAGATTCCTAGTTCTTAAAATATTGTAAAACAATTAAGATTGATTATATTACAATGAAGAATTTTCAATATGGTTTAATTTAATTGAATGTTTTACAATATTGTGAAATATGCAATGGTATATATATATATATATATATATATATATATATATATATATATATTTATTTATATATATTTATTTATATAATAATTTATTCTTTTAGATACCAGCTCTTATAGTTCCTTCCAAATAGTGTAACGATCTAATTTCTATTCTATACAGTCAAATACGAGTTATAACTCCAAATGGTAAGGACAAAACTACTTCACAAATAAAACAAAGCTTAATAAATTTTCTGTATTCTATAATATTTTATAATTATGTTAAGTTCAGATAGGAAACTACAACACGCACAGGGAGTAATACAAAAAAGCGTATAAATTGAAGCGAAGAACAAGGACGACGTGACATATTCTTCAGAGTTACATGCTAACTCAATCTACTTAATGAGGATTTTCTTCATATAAGTTGATTTACTTTAAGATTATGTCACTAGAAATATAAAGGAATCGATCAAGATAACGTTAAGCTATGTTTAGTTGAAAAAGTCATTATTAAATGAGCCGGTTGCATATGACACCGTGCCATTAGTAATACATTTCAATATTTTTTATCCTGCAAGACCCATTGTTTATTTTACTAGATAATTATACTATATTTCTCATGAGACTCAATTATGCAATATTATGTTCCATTAGGCTATATTATGAAGGGAAAGGGGTGTTTATTGATCAAGATACTTTTATTGTTTATATTATAAGAAATTAGTAACACTACTTTTTAACACTTGCAATTTTATCTCTTCCTCATGTGGATAACTAATCTAACATATAACTTCATTCCAAATTACAATAAACTTATCATAAGTTTAACACACATTAAACAAGAACCACAACAAACAAGTTGTGTGAACTCCATGCACACTAGGACTCAAAGCATGAACTATAAACAACAAAACACCAATTATTGAAATCGAAATAAACAATACAGGTTTATTTCGATCTAAATTAACCAACCAACAACTAAAAACAGACCAATGGTATATGACGATCGTCATAGCAGGAACAAGATAATAAAAATTAAAAAACCTTCCATCATCAAAAGCCAGTTTTAAACAATAAATTGCATTAAAATACTAATGTATTAATAACTATCGTACTTCAATACTATTTTAAATTATGACAAATAATTAATTTATGTTGAATAGACACTTAAAAGCAGTGAACAGCCCACATTGCTTTTTACTTCTTATACGATTTTTTTAACATTAATTGTTTTATTTTGATATTTGTATTTCAAACACTGTATTTTGTGTACCCATTACTTCAAACGATTAAGTCTGGAAAATGTCATAAGCAAACGGTTTAGTAAAAATTTAAAAGTGACATGTTCATACAATAAACCATTAAACAATCTTAGGTTAAAGGTTTATGATTTTAAAGAATACAGGAAAGTGAGGAATTAGCATTTACTCTCTTCCAGATTTTATTCAGTTTTGAAACTATTTTATTATTCAAATTTTCTACTAAATGTTTTTTAATTAGTAATTCACGTGTTTTATACTACCATTTGTTACCAGATTAAGTTTCACGGTAAGAGGGATTCTTAAACCTTTTGAAATAAGACTCTCTTTATCTTGACTTCTAACTATAATCAATAGAGAAATGTTTAACATGCCTGGACCGCTTTTCAATGGCGAGACAATGAAGAAAAATTTGCATGTCGTTTTTACTTAACTTTTGTGAATATTTTCAAGAGAACAAAATATTGAAATAACCATTATATTTCTTTAGTACAATAACATCTGTTGATACAACTATCTTAGTAGTATTAGTAATTGGTTTAGTTAATGAGTTTCAATTTCATAAACAAAACGTTTTCCTTATTTAATACATATTTCTATTGAAAACATAAACTTAGCTAATACTTTAAATTTGTTTATTTTGCAATAAAATTGAACCCGTAATTAATGAGTTAATAGGCGTTAAATACAATCCACGGTTCAAATACAATTCTCTTGAGGAAACTTTATTTTAATCTTCAATTCGTTGAAAACAAATTTTAAAACAAGTCAATAAAGAGTACAAAAGCGATAATTAGCGAATCAAATCGGGTTTATTTCTTCAGCGAAGTTAGTGGTTTACAATGGAGTGAACAATAGCAAAGTTATTTCGATGTCAGTAATAACATCATGGGCAGTATGGGTTTAGGAAATAAGTATGGTTTGATTTACTTATGGTTTATTACATATAATAATTCAAGTAAATATTATTTTAACTTGTATTAGTACTAAACGTCCAAGTCCAAGCATGTTAAGTTTTTAGCCTCACGTGTGAGAAAACCTTAAGTAGTATTTAAGCAAATATCATGACTATTGGTAAACATGTTTTTGAGTATATAATAACAATTCTTTATTGACGACTTTTGAAATACAAGATATTAGTTTAAGTCATGTATTACCATGGTTAGGTATAATTCTTACTATGACCAAGGAGTTGAAGTAATAAGAATAAGTTTAATATTATGAACAGCTTAATATAAGGAAGAACAAGTTTAACTCCTTCCAAGACATAAAATCTAGAACCGTCACTAATCTTAAATTACTACTATCGAGCATTTCAATGTCACTAACATTACAATAATGAAACTAAACAAAGTATAAAACAGGTTTTAGCCTGACACAGGTTACTTTAACTGATGCAGTTTGGGTCATACCCTTGAGATAGGATTAGTGTCTCATTATACTCCAGCGTGGGTGTAAAACTAAGTAATTAATATACCGTATCCCACATACTCTAAACGAGCAATTAAATATCTTTGTAATAAGAGAGCTGTAAACATACCAGGTAAAGGCTTATTCACATCAACATTTGTAAGGAAGTATATTATATTTTCTATATAATATACTGGACTTAGGGTTGATAAGATTTTGATTTTAATAATCAGAAGAAAGGAATATTCCGGAAAGTACATACGTATTTACACTTGACAGATTATTCATATATTATTATTGCTACTACAGAGAAGAGGGACTTAAGCGATAATGACTTTGGATTCGTTACTTTAATAATACGTCTTACGTAATAATATAAGTTAGTTATTAGTTAATAACATGTGTGTATTAGCGTATTCTTAACTAAATTAGGTAAAAAAACTAATTATTAGCCACGTGATGTAGTTCATTATTTGGCCTAATTGTTCTGTAAACGTAGCTCATACAGTAACTACAGACACAGTTTTCTATATTACTCAGTTTGTTTGTTAATATGTTATTGTACATATGTCCAGAACACAAACAATATAAGCTAAAAAAAAAACCATAAATGTGGTAAAAGTACATGCTGATGGTCAGTTCCTTGTAAAAAATACACGTTAAATAACTTTTTACTTGTACTATTAAAATTTGTATTCCTACAAAACACCAAAGGCTACAGCCCGATATGACAACCAACAATAAGTCTCGGACATGTTGGTTTACCGAAACACAAATACAAAACAACGATTAATATGACTAAAATTAACTTACTTTTCTCCTATACAATTTGAATGACGTATAAATAAATTTATTTTTGCCAATATCACGGAGAATTTCGATTTATGTATGGAAATTTAATACTTAACTGCTAAAATATTAAGAAATTTATTTTTAGCATTTGTTACATAAGCAATTTAACGTTTATTTACTAAATAAACAAAAAAATTATTATTTTTATTATTATTTATTATTATTATTTATTATTATTTTTATTAATTTTGTTTTGCTATGTAATGGGGGAAACTAAATTCGAAAAAATGTCAGAAAATAAATGTCAAATATGTGTTCAAATACAGGTAAGATAAATAATGTTATTCCGCAATGAAAGTGACCGCGGATGTAGAAATGGTACAGTAAGACAGCAGGTGTTTCTGTAGTCGACTACGATAACGGTGTTATAAAAGAGTTAACTATGAGTTGAAAATCTCTCTGGCTTATGATTGAATATTTAGAAGCCAATCATTGATGTTGGTGTTTTAATTGTAGATTTTTTCGAATTAAAAAGTTTTTCTATACAAGTCTGAAAGGCATTTAGCGTAGGTAACTCATTTACAGTGAAATACAGATTTTAATTTGAGAAAATGTTTCTCAAATAATGTAAGTTTTTATACTGTAAGTTTGATTATTGTATTATTTTGATACGAAACCGAAGTAAGAGGATTTGTAATGCACTAAATAATTAACGCATGTTTTCAAGAGAGTACGTGTCGTAGCAAGTGTTGTTTAAGTACAGTTCTCAATTCTAATATTATTTAAAACTTACTTGTAATAATGATTTGTATACCATTTGCATGCGTGCACGCGCGCGTGTGTGTGAAGGCAGCTAATTCCACATTCTGCAATTAAACCACGTAGTTTAAAATATGATTCGATCGAGTTTGTATGGTATATTGAAATAAACGGAGCAGTTACAGAGTGAGATTTCGTTTAAAACTTATCAAACAAATGATATCCGGTTACAGAATTAGAGACAATTAAAGAATATTTTGTTATTGAATTCCTAAACAGAGTGATAAATGCGATGAGAACGAAGTAGCTGTTAATTATTTAATTACGGAGATTTGTCACTCTTTAGCAATCATTGAAATTATTACATCTTACCTAAAATTTTTATGTTATTCATTGTTTTGTGATTTTACGTAATTCCTAAAGAAATTAACTATCTGTTAAATTTATTGCTATCTAATGAGCGTAGAATATACTTTACCGTCACGGTTTGTTATGTGGGGAGAAGGTTGAAATTTTGTTAAGACAAATGATTCCTGTATAAAATATTGAAAAATCTGAACCCGTGTTATACTGCAGTCGCCGTTTCTCTGCATTCTAATTTTTAATTGTTTGTTCTAAATAAATAAATTTAAAACTTTTTAAATGTTATTTACGATGTCATATCACGTCATTATTTCATGCGTAGTCATTATACTTTTTGTCTCCTGTTTTTATGTGTATACAGAAATTTACTTAAGACTCATCTTCTCGTATGCATAGAAAAATCCATTTAATTAAACAAAAACATATTTATAATGCAACATACATTTTTGACAATGTTCACGAGTGGTTTTAGTTCATTAATGTACCAGGTCAAAGTTTCTGTTTAAAAACAGTGTCTGGATGCGAATACGTTTGGGTCACAGTTATAAATTTTGGATGTTGTTGTTTCTGAGTTGGAACGGATATTTTAATCATTAAAATATACATGCAAGATAACGCCACCGTATATTTAGAGCTTCAGGAGAGTACTCTTAGACAGCAATGGCAAAGCTTCCTCATGCAACATAAACAACGTGTGTACAATTGATTTTGAGTAAAGGCTGGGTTGTTATGTGAGAGTACTCCAGAAAGTTATTTACATCATTTTAAAGCATTACTGGGATAGGTATTACTCGGTGCAAGCTCTAGGTTATTACAAGGTACCAAGGAGTCTGGAATCAATCTAAACATAGCCAAGTGTCCGAATTGTGATTTGTGGAGAAAAACAGATAAAAACATTGCAATGAATAAATTATGTGATTAATGTACAGGATGTTTCAGACCCCAGTCTCAAATATCTGGCGGTAAACTTATAACTGCAGAGGTTTATTTCAAACGGTCTCCACAATAAATTTATCCCGTTTCTTATAATTTTAAATCCGTACAAATACAAATACACGATGTTTACAAAAGGGTTCTACATTCTTATTTAAACATGTTCAGGTACTAGGAATGTTGTTCATGATTTTGTCATACTGATCAGATGATTTGCCATATTGTCCATTGATAACGTTTTCAATCCTTGAGATTGGTCAGTAAATTCTCTTTTTACTAAAAACTTCAAATACAAATTTGCTTTTATCTGGTGACCGATTTTATTTCTTCTTTAATTTAAAACTAATAAATCCTAGATATTCTGTTCTAATTTTCTTTTTCTCGGCTCTTCCTTCAGTCTCAGTCTATACTTTAATCTCATTTTTATACTTAAAACATCTATTTGATCACGATTTTGGTCAAAATATTGTTTAGAATTTTCCTTATAAAGTCTTAGTAGACACTAGTAAATAAAGGTTCGGTTGGGGGATTATACACCATTCTATACGTTCAGTAAAAATTATTCTTGATCTTATTCGAATCCAAATCATAAGTACATTCTCTTAAAATGTGTGTCATTATTATCTTACATTAAGTCTTCTTCTGTGAGCGACAAATCTTCGGAAAGTCCAACATCCACATCAAGGAGTGAGGAAATGATATACAAATGTACTGCCTTTAAACAGCACGTGTGAAAATGCAAACCGCACTTTTTCTCGTCCTTCAGCATAAAGAGAGCCGTAAAATATGTTCCACATAATTCATTTCGTAGAATTGCGAACATAGATTCCAGGTAAAGGAGGTGTTTCTACTTCAAAAGGGTTTGCATAAGTTTCTGCATACAACACAGGAACCAATAACTCATATAGCAGTTTGATAGTTACATATTTATTTTCTAAAATGTTCAATCTCAACTACCAGATATGATCATTACAAATTACAATCAAGTCAAAATCTATTTAATGCAACAAAATTGTAAGCTTATAAATTACCTAGTAATTTGAGCAATAATTACTTTGTGATATTATTAGGTCTCTTATTGTTAAAAAAAAAAACATTCATCTTAGTAATACACCATATCTGTGCCGACATTAAGTTCTGTAATTTTAGGTTACGAATTCGTAGAAGAAGAAGAAGATAAGTTTCCTAGTTACTTGTTAGCTAGCTTAATCATTAGGCCTTGAGTAAATACTTGTATTCGTGTCAATATAAATTTAAAAAAATACTGATTTGTTTATATCTTTCAATTATTAAACTCATTACACCATGACGAAATGTGTACGATGGAAATAGAGAATTGATCAAATGAATTGAAGCTCCAAGCGACCAACAGATGCAGCCAACTAAATACGGAAAGATTTATCTTCCTTAAAATTGGGAGGGAGTGTTAACTTCGTATGTTTATTTATTTATTCATCAACGGTATCCACCATTTTTACAATAATAATTAATAATATTTGAATAACACAATACAATATAGGCCTACTAATACTATATTAATACACAATAATACATGCAGTAAATACGTGAACAACAACTAAGACAAAAAAAAGTCAGGAGCTTGTGAGCAAAACAGCAAGTGTAACAAGACTAGTGTCCAGACACGAAAAGAGGGCAACAATCAAAAATAAAATTTTAACGACTATAACAGTAAAATTTTTAAAGCAATAACAAGAGATAAACTTGAAACAAACTATAAAAATATGATAAAAATATTAAAAATAACAAAATTAAATTTCCTCAAGAAATAAAAAAAGATAAACTGAGAACAAACTTCAACAATCAAGACAATAACAACAAGCAATAAGTTAGGCATACAGAAAGTAACAAAAGAGTGTAAAAATTTTACCCTAAACAGAAATTGCCATACCTATGATACTGCCACAACAAAAGCCTAACTAGAGTTTCTTATAAATAATTTGAAACAGTTCATTTCTGAATCCATTTGGCCTCATGAAGAAGTCAATCAGTGGAGCCATGTCACTGCCACAGCGGAGGAGTCTTGGGACTGATGAGTTATACGCATAGTATGAGGGCATGGATCTCCTCTGGAAGATTGTCCTCGATCTAGTACCTCTTGGGATGTAGATGTCGATGTAGCTTAAGATGACCGGGCAATCCAGCACACCACTCACGATCTTGTTCAAAAACACAAGGTTGAGGAACTTCCTTCGGAGAGAGAGGGACTGCAAGCCAAACATGTCCTCCACTTCAGCCACTGGAGTACCCAGAAAGGTATATCCAAGTCGTATTCCGAGGAGAAGCACAAAACGTACCTGAACCCTGTTCAGCATCTCATTGTGGCCAATTTGATAGGGTGACCAAATTACAGAACCGTATTCCAAAACAGGGCGTACTAGGGTCTTGTATAGATTGACCATGGTGATTGGGGATCTACAGTCTCTAGTAGATCTTACAATGAAACCCATGAGAGCATTGGCTCTATAAGTGACGTTCAAAATATTGTCATTGTAACTTAGGGAAGAGTTTAGAATAACACCAAGGTCACGCATCCTGAAGACTCTTTCAAGCTTTTTGCCATTGATACTGTAGTTGAAATGACGACAGCTCTTGCCACGATTGAATATCATTACCCTGCACTTGGAAAGATTTAATTCCATGGAGTTGTTACTGCACCAATCACTTATACTGATCAATGATGATTGCAGATCGAGTTGATTTTGCTCACTAAGCACACAGGTATAAACTTTGATGTTATCAGCAAACATGGAAAATTTAGTGGCAATAACACCTCCAATGTCATTTATAAATAGATTGAACAGCAGGGGTCCAAGGTGGGATCCCTGCGGTACGCCAAAAAGGACAGGATAAGGCGTTGATGTAGTGCCATCGCATTTGACTAGAAACACTCTGTTCAGTAGATAACTTTCCATCCACTTTAACAAGGACCCACAAATCCCATATCCATGCAGCTTTGCAAGCAGAATATGATGATTAACCATGTCAAATGCTTTGGCATAATCCAGGTAGACGCAGTCCACTTGGTGACCGCTAACAAGCGCAGAAGTGACGACTTCCTGGAATTGAAGAAGATTCGTTACAGTAGAGCGTCCTCTCATGAATCCATGCTGTTCCATTACCATACAACGACTAAGCCGAAAGTAAAGGAAGTCGAGAACAACACTTTCAAACACTTTAGAAATGGTAGGTTGAATAGATATAGGACGATAGTTCATAACATTTGCTTTGTCACCTGATTTGTGAATCGGAATATAACTCTGCTTGAGATCGGCAGGAAAGACACGTGATCTAAGTAAGGCCCCAAAATTTAGAGCAAGGTGTGATGCCAAAATGTGAGCACAGTGCTTAAGTACCAGTGGGGGTACGCCGTCAGGACCTGCTCCTTTGTGCTGATCCAATAACTCAAGATTCCGTTGGATGTTTTGGCAAAAACAGGACAATTAGAGATATACATATTCCATTCAAAATCGAGCGAAGGTGCGATGACATCAGAGTCATTATAAACTGATGTAAAAAATTCAGCAAAAAGATTGCATTTGCCATGAGCTTCATAGGCCTCAGCATTGGCATAAAACATTCTTGGTGGGAGATTAGAAGAGCCTTTTTGGTTATTTACATGAGACCAGAAGGACTTGACGTTTCCCGGGATGCTTTTCTCTATTCTACTTATATAATCATCATGAAATTTGTGTGAAAGTATTTTGCACTCTCTCCTAGCCTTTTTAAAATGTTCATAGTCATGCAAGTCTCCTGATAGTTTATACTTGTTATGAAGTCTTTTCTTCCATACAGTTAACTTGTACCAGATAAAGCAAAGCCATGCGGAAGCAAATGCAATCAAGATTGTACTGAAGCCACTGATTGTTTCGTGATACCTCCATTTTTGTTAATTAACATTTTAATTTTGAGCATTTTTATGAGAACCCAGGGCTGGTAAAACATAGTTTTTTTTTATATTTTCCAAACTGCTTCCTTCTCATGTTTTTTATGGTAAGTAGAATATATTGACAATTGGCTTACTGGTTTGATGGTAGCTTTAAGCGAGTTTTGTATCAATTAAATATAATAAACAACACAGTTTTTATGTAGAGAGTGAGTTTTATCACCATAAGTTTCTATATATTTTCATGTGTAGGATTAATAAATAATTTCATAATGATTTGCAGTTTTGTTTACCATCAACGATCCATTATTTGTATTACATTAAATGTATGATTACGGAATTTATACATTTTTTAATAACACTTAAAAATAGAGTATATTGAAATAAATTTAAAAAATTTTTAAGAAAAAAATAATGTAAAGTATACCTCAGTTTTTGTATATCATGTATCAATTTTATACTAATTGTCTGAAAATTGATAGCTGAAAATACATGTACTTAGGTGACTAATACAAGGCTATAAAATTGATTTTTTCGACATTTTATATTATTAAACTTAAAATTTTTGACAAATATCAATTTCTAGATTGCCAATCGTATCACTTCCTTAAGTAGATAATTCTTATATATCTCTACAATATATGCTGAAATAAACAAATCATACAAAATCATTGTCACACGAATAAAAAACATGTAACTACATTCACACTATATCTGAAGCAAGCTCCTAATAAAATAAAAGCACTAATTATTAATACGAAACTGTAAAGTAAAATTAACAATTGGTATACACTGAACGACCAATCACTAAAAACTGACTAGAGACTAATAGTAAATGGTTTATATCCGCAATCGGGGCTTTGTATTTCTTATGAGGTTCATTCTAAATGAACTTCTGAAACCCATACTGTAATTCCGCATAGGTTTATTAAAAGCATAGAATCTGTTTAATTCTTTTTTTACTTGTTTCGTATTTGTTTAATTCTTGTGTTTTCCTTGTCAGCTCATTTCTCAAACCTAAGCGAAGTAAATTTTATTCATAGATAACTTATTGGTTGGTCTGGTGTTTCGAGTGTTCGGCCTACCTAGCCGAAGAACTATGGTGGACACAATATTTCTGGCCCAGCTTCTAAACGGCCTGATTCACTGCCCTGGGGTAATAAACTAAATCGACTACCACGTTCCTCGTAATGCTTTATCATTGCCAATTGTTTATCGGGCGCCACTTTCAGAAAAACTGCCAGTACTGGAGCAACATTAATGGAGCAAGATTCATGAAGACTGGAAATTAATTATGTTCTGCCATTGATTTCTTTGGAAAATCCATGGAAGTCTTTAAGAATGTTGCAGTGATGACACACACATACACACAAACACACATGCTCGCGATTTTGTGTGTGTGTGTTGTGTGTGTGTGTGTGTTTCGTTGTTGCTTATTAGAGTATTCTATTGCTATTTCACAACTGGATCTACCATCTGTAACTTGTTATTAATATTTTAACATTTGCATGCTGGCATCATATACCATTATCAAATATATTCCATGATTTTTGTATGTTATAATATATGATTGATATTGTCACAATGAGCTGAAATATGGATTGCTTTTTGTAAAATGGTACATTGCCGTTTATATAAATATATAAATGTACGAAACCTGGATTAATTTCCTATTACATAAATGAGGTTGTCGTTGTATTATGATCGCTTCATTCCAATCCATATAATTGTTTTCAGATCAGCATTGATGTTCAGTTTTACATTCAATATAGCTTTTTTTAATTACGTGACAGGATATGTATGTCTATATCATGCATATGTGTGTGTTTTTGGCCCTAAAAATTCAATGGAACTCTTGTTTACCGTATATGGAAAAATCGCCTAAGTGCTAAAGATATGTAACTAAGACTCATTATTATTTATTATAAAAGCATAAAAACTATACAGAAGAATCGTCCCTGAATCACAAAAACTTACTCAAAAAAATGTGCGTATATGTCTACGCTTAATTAACCAAGAATGAAAATTATTGGTAATACAATTTAGAAGATTAGATAGCGTTTAAATCGCCAACACTGCGTTGTACGTATATTCTTAGATAGTTATCTCACTGAGGAAGTGATCAAGTAGCATATTTCAAACCTTGTTACAATATGTGTGTACCATTTGAAAAGTTAACGTAATTGTGGCGCGTAGCCTTTTTTATGTTTTACTGCAATTACCGTCGGAAATTAGGCTCTCAAGAGACAATATGCAAATTAAACTATTGTTATTTGTTTGCTACCGTAAGTTTGGTTGTCTCGCGACCACAGCGCGGGTTGGGCAGGGGTTGGAAGCGGTAGATGTCTACTGGTTTGGTCGAGGTTTTTGTAGTTTGCTGCTAGGATATAGTCTGAGTTTGGAACTTGTCTATAGGAAGGCTGCGCTTATTACCATTTCATGGTTGACACATGTATTGTGATGTACTTCATCCATTAAGTAATTTCTGAATAAAATTATAAATTTGTGTATTTCATTTAACTTTTAAATATTTAAAGATGCCCCTGTATTTTATGTACATTAAGTAAAAATGTTGCTAGTTTGTCCTTTTATAAAATCTACTCTAAATCGCGTGAGCAACAAATAGCTGATAAACTCTCAACTGTAACATGGCATGACATTATTTGTTGTTTCTGGCTTGTCCAAGATTACTTATCAAGATCGTGCTCGCTTATACGTTGACGGATTTCTTTGAGAAAAGTACCGTTGGAATTGTTTTAAAAATTATAAAAATACTTACTATCTTTTAATTTTTTTGTGTATATAAAATAAGTAACGATCATAAAACAAATCGGTTTTTTTTATTTTGAAAAAATTAAAATATTGTAATTAATTGATATATAGCTATTAAAATAAGAATAGCTGATGTTTCATATAACGTCATAGCGTAAATAAATCAAAATTAATTCTGTTGAATACCTTAAACATGTATATAATTCCTAAGTATTTGTTATAAAACGAGATTACATATATTTCCCATTGTTGTATGTTACAAAATGCATAAAATAACGCTTCGAGGATTGAAATCCATCCTCTTTGCCCGGAAGGGGGAAAGGGGTATTATTACATTCAAAAATATATAAAAGTGAATCTAGACGAAAAGATTACTAAATGAGAAAGTTTTTGAAAATAAAGAAACTTTTTGTTCTTATTTCTGTATATATTCTTATCCTATACCCTACATATGGACTAGGATAGATTCCAATACGCGAAACGTTGGGTTATGCATTTTGTAACAAATGACGATGGCAAATGGCCGAAACAATGTGATTCTTAAAACCTTCTTTCGTCATAAATAAACTTTAACCAAAAAAGTGTATGTATAGTACATAATTATTTTTACTAATGTTTCGTTAAAAAACGTAATTACGATTTAGTCCCCATATCAAACCGCAACACAATAAGTATTGTTTACTGAAAACAGTAAATAAAAAAATTTTTCGATAATTTGACTAAGTTGATTGACTTCATGAGACTGAAGTGAAAAGAAACATGCATATAAAGTATGTTCATATTTCATTTTTCGACTATTAGACTTACATTCAATGAACGTTTCAATAATTTGTACGTAAATTTAATAAAACTCATTGCATACACATATGTGTTTATATTTAACAATGTATAATATACACGTGAAAAATTGGTTGGTTAAAGAAAAATTTTACAAGGCCTCGACGACCTTGGATGAACAGAAAATGTTAATTCTGATATTAGATAGTCTGGATTATACATTCATTTCATGTATTTACATACATATTGCTTAGAAGCATTCAAAAACAGCACGTATATACCAGTTACAATGTCAGTGTTACAAATAAATTATTTTTTTATGACTAAAATATGAAGTTACATTAATAAATAACACTAGGTATACAAGACTAAAATATGTGTGTTGTTTTCGTGAATAAGAGTCTCATCGTATGAGAAGAAACTTAAATAACATTTTAGACACAATCACAATAAATTTGTATTTCAATAGGACCAATCACACCAACCACCAATCACAAAAAGTATTATTGATGCTATATACAGTTACAGTAAAGTAAGAATTAATTTAGAAAAAGTATAAAAAATCTGTAAATTCATGATTTAACTTTAAAACACAAAAAACATTTAAATGCATGAAAATACGCAATAAATGTTGAAAAAATTCCGAAATGCACTATAACAACCACGAGAAATACATAAACTAACCCTTACCCAGTACATTGGAAGAAGACTGGTAGAAGAATTCTAAGTATAATTTAAAATAGCAGGGTGAGACGACGAAACAGAAGTATAATTAAAGGCAATCAGAATGGATTTTGGGGAGTGGGACGTACATAATTATATTATCTAACTATACGGTTAAAAGTCAACAGTCAAAGAGTTAGGTTTATATACTTGGATATTAAATATATTTTGTAAGCTTAACCAACATTCCCACATATATCACGAATGATTTATAAACTCGGTTTAAAGAAACGCCCTTCCCCAAACAAGTACTTCCATTGATAGCTGTTCCCGGTTTGTGGCGAATCTGAAATATATTTATATTGAGCGAGCGGTTAGCCGAGGCAGATCCGGTCTGAGATGCTGTGGGCGTGACACTGGCAGAGGGATGACTGTAAGATTGTGTGTGATAAAACTTAGAATTCTTTAGCAATACATACTTTAATTTATGGTATATTAAAAGTACACGGTTATAAATACAGTGTAGTACAAGTATTTATTTGTATACAAAACATATAATTTTGTTTTATATTTTTTTTTAAATAACAGCAGTAGTTATTTTATAAATGTTAAATTTTAATTTTAACATGTTAAAGTATTTTATTAATTTCACCACATTGTTTAAATGTAAATATTTCTTTTTGTAAATACACCTTAAATGAGTTTTACATTTTTGGTGAAATAAACATATAATTTTATTTATAAAAGGTTACAAATGGTCTAGGGACATAAATAATTTCCCTACTTCTTAATTTATTTCTAAACATATTCATATTTTTATAGTACCATAAAACATCTACCTATGATGTACTCAAGCATACTCCATTCTTCATTATAATATTTTTCAGCCTTTTTCGATAATTCTTATGATCCATATTTAGATTAACTATTAGGTTTTCGTCTGGAATTATACGTTTAAAGACTTTCTAAATGTATAAATTATACTTTTTTTATAATAGTAACTCAATGAATATAATGAATAGAACTGTACCCTCTCTTATAATAAATTTATTGATATTCAACCCCTACAAGTCCTACAATTTATTATCGTTTCTGTGGCCTCTTCAGGCAAGATGTTTACTTGAAGATCATTCTAATTGCAATAAAGAATACATCTGGATATCATCTTGATTCCTGACTCAAAAATTCAAGAGAGATATTCAAGGAAAGTTACATTTCACTGTGTTATCAGTGCGAAGACGGTTTTTAGTATAGGCAGTTATATAGAAACACAAGACTTATGGCTTGCTTTCCAGTAATGACTTTTCATAGTGTATTTAACTGAATATTAAAAACATAAAAATCTAACAGATCAATTTTTTTAACAGATTACATCCACCTAGCAACTAAGGATTTTTCATCTTTTAATAAGGTGATATGACATAGATATAGCGGCCTATTCCTCCTTGTGGTATCTTAACAGGAGGAGGCTCCTACACCCAAATTTTATCAATCCTGATATCCTTTCAATCATGTAAGCCAGTCCTAGGGTCCTTTTAGGACAAAGCGCAAAGTGGGGTTACTCATCTTCTTATCCTGAGCCCTCAATGTCATATAATATTTAGATAACTCTACCTGCATTACATTTTTGTAATGGCTGAAATAAGTTCAGAATATAGGCTTACCACTAGTGAGGTACTTGTATTGTATTTCCTTAAATTGAGATAATTGACTTTGTAATGAATATAAAATGTTGGTAAAGAATGTAAACAGAAACATAAAAATACAATGTTTACATCTAATCTTGTTTTTTAGAGTGGGATGTTAGAAATGGCTAACTATTTATTGAGTAACAGTTTAAACAGTGGGATTTTTAATGCCACTAATCAATATAATGTTTACAAAAAAAACACGTTTTATTCCGTTTGATTAATATGGGCGATTGTCAATGTGACGAGTGTTACAACCACAGAGTGTGACGCTATTATTAGTATGATAACGTGTGGTTTTAATCAATATAATGTTTACTCAAAGTATTTTTTTTGTTTAATTAATTTTTTTATTACAATTAAAAAAGGGAATTTTCAATGCGGTATTATTATAGAAAACATTTTCTTAAATTTGTCCAGTTAGCTGGTTAAATAGCAAAGGTTGACCAGTATTACGACAAAAGCAAGTTCTCAGCTCTCACACAACTTTAAGTACATCTACATTAACTTTGTGATAACTGCATCTTCTCTAACCGAGTTAATTTATTAACCCTTCTATCAGATGTCTTTCACTTAGTTACTGGTCACTATGATATTATTTGAATTAAATTGAGTGTTTATAAATATACAGAGTGTCCTGTAACTCTCTAGACAAAGTTATACCACGTTATTACTTAGGTCAAAACAAATATATTTTCTCATGTTAACATGGGTTTAATGTTTAGTTTCCTATCTGTCTGACTGTCTGTGTTTTGCATAAAGACATTAATATCTTGAAAACTAATAAGTTAAATTAAACTAAATTTTGTTGAAATATTTATAATAACGAGGTACATTACAGAAATATTTATCATAACATTATTTTTAGTGTTTTCAAAATGGCAGCCGTTGAAACTTTTAAACTTTGAATATTTAAAACCGGTAGTTTTTCTCAAGAATTACATGAATAACAGTTTTTATGGAATAATATCACAAATCTAATGAAACCAACATTATATAAATAATATAATCATAAATGATTTAGAGCAAGTTTACTTTGATAACACATCATTGAGGTTCTCAGCGAATAGCCAACAATACAAAAATTAATTAAACGGCAATACTCAATTTGGTCTATGTCTTATGACAATAAATCAGATATAACTCAATTTTTGGTTGATTTCTATAATTATTGTGTCATTAAAGTTTTTATAATATCCTCTAAAAACTGTTATTCTTGCAGTTCTTGAAAAAACTACTGGTTTTTAATATCTAAAGTTCAAAAATTTTAATGGCCTCAATTTTGAAAATACTTCAGTAATTTGCTCTGTCATCATATAAATTTGAGCTAAATTTGATAGAATTTAATTTACTGGTTATTCAGATATTCTTTTTATATAAAAAAAAACATACAGACAGACAGATGAGAAGGTAACCATAAGACACCTATAGCTTGTTAAAATAATATGTACTGTTAAATTAATAAATATCACCATAACATGATCTCTAATGGTAAGCAATAATAAAATTAAACTAGTATACGTATAAAATGTTATAGAGATTAGTAATATTATTGATTAACATATTTAAAACAAAAGTAATAACATATTAATAACTTAGATTTTGTAAACTTAACACTTCACATTTTATGGTCTACACAAAGTTTTTAACCTTTAACGGCTTTAATTTACTTTTATTATGACGTTTATGTTAAGTACACTTTATGACCATAGACAAACTGATTAAACGGAATATCGCTGAAACCGTAAAATCATAATGAAACTCGAATCGAACTGACCATTTGTCCCCTAATTGTAATTTTGTTGTACTATGAAAATGATTACAAAATAAATAGGGATCTCTATTAGAATAATAGGATCCTGTGTACCTATCTATCCGGAGCTATTGCACAGATGGAGAGACAGACTACTGCATATTGTTAAGATGGACGTCTTACTTTGGAACATTGAAATTAAAACTTTTTAATAAAACCTGTATGTATTTAATTACATAAACAAGTAGTTCATATTATTTCCCTTTTATATCATCCAATGAACATTTTTGAAATAGGGATAAACAAAATAAAAATCTCTTGTTTTTTAATTGATATGCGTGCGATTCTATAGGATACAAATTTAAGACTATCTTTAATGTCATACATGTTTCTGTGAGATACCGAAAAGTGTAATTTGCTATTTGATTAATTAGTTTATTATTTAATTATAACTCCTGATTAGGATTTATAATTTTCTATCCTGAAAAGTCATATGATTAAAAAGAAATTGATGCTGCCATTCTATAGCACTGCAACTATTACTATCCCACACCGAATTTATACTAATTATACTATATATGTTAAGCATTTGCTTTTCCATTTCAGTAGAAATGATATTTACAGGGTGCCCCAAACCATTTTCCATTACTTATATAAGGAGAAAGGTATGAGGTCTAAAATCCAATGTATTGTAAATCCATTAAATAGCCTCTGAGCTGCATTGTTTCAAATTACAGAGCGTTACTGAAATAGAGGGATATGAATTTGAATATTAAAAAGTTTAAAGTAAATCATAATCAATTGACATACAATTTTAATACTTATTTTAAGCCAAATACTTTAACATTAGTTTTACGTCTTTATAATGATCCGTTTTAAAATAGCTGTAATGGTATTAAACATTAGGACTACTTTAACTGTCCCCATCTCTAAATTAGGACTGCTGTTATTATTAGGTTCGGTATGATTATTTAATACTGTACATACGGAGTGCCCTACAATTGACACAGCACAAGGTAAGATTATACGTTCTTTTTACCATCTAGTATTCCAAATTTTGAAAATAGAAAACTTTCTTTAACTGAAAAATGCAAATTAGGTATAAATGCAAAACCTTAAGTAGTAGGTTGTTTAAACGGAACATATATTAAGTTCAGCGTTTAGCTATAACTTTCACCATTTCAAAATGACAACCAAAACAGTTATGGTTTTCTCTCATAAACGTAACTAATATATTCAAATTCAACATCAATTCGATTTTGGTCATCACTACCAAATAACTTCAAAGGATCAACAGTAACATTCATCCCTAGACTTACTTGGACGGTATAGTAACTAAAATATTAGTTATCTGGTGCACATCATATCGAACATTAATCTTGTAATATTTGAACCTTATTGCTGTGGGGAATAGTTGTCAATCAGTTTCGGTTTAACATCAACATTTATGGAATGAGGCTTTCTTTGCATTAGTGGTGAAGTATATCGGTACAAAATGATGTATAGGTCTGCTGGACTCCTACTGGATGTTGGAAATAAACCAACAATAGTACTGGAGTTCAAACACTTCGTAATTGTAACTGTATACAATGTTTTTCAAAATCACTGAAGAGGCAGAAGAGGACGTATCGAGTGACCACAAGTATTACCAAATATACTTTATTATTTTGTGTGGGATCACATTAAAAACGATGTCTATAAAACGCATTCCCAGTGCATTAACGACCTTAGGGACAGAACGATAGCGGGAATTCCCACGTGAAGTGATACAGCGTACCGTTTAAAGTTTTTTATAACAAGTTCGGACATTTTTAAACTTTCTTTGGTCAGCAGTTTTAATATCAAAAACACGGGTTAGTAATTTTAGCCTTTTTATTGCTAAAATTAATTGTAATTAATAGTATTACTGTAAATTTAGATTTAAACATTTTAAACTACCCCCTCCCCCTAATACCATTTTAGGGAAATGGTCAAAGTTGTGCAGTGACAAAAAGTTGAAAGGTGTCCCGAGTTCCATGCCTCCATTTGTATCCATCAAAACTAAACAGAGTGTATCCATACTTTAAACTCACATTATGTAGCCTATAGCTTATTTCGTGGCTTACAGGTCATACCTTTCTCCTTATATAAATAATGGATGGATACACTGGGATACTAATATACTATATATATATATATATATATATATATATATATATATATATATATATATACTACTACTACTACTACTATGAGGTTTCTCAACTAGATTATATGTTACAGCATAATTTTACGTGATAAAACTGCTAAATGTTAATTAATATCACGTGTTAATCACGAAAAGATTTGAACGAATCTCTACGTTACGATGAAGTATGATCGAAGTAAACCTGCATTACGATACTTACACAATAAAGGGTTTGGAATGAAAATCCGTAAGATCAATATTCCATCAGATAGATTAGTTTATAATTAAACTGTTCCGATAGTATCCACTTAAAATGGTACGTGTGTGTGCTTATTAATTTGATTAATTTGTGAATTTATAAAATATTCACATCTCTGAACATAGGTGATCTGACCGGCTAGACTTTTGATTTCTTAGGGATAAGTATTATCTATTGAAATGTTTTTCGTACATTCTTGATGCATAACAGCTCATTAACAGTTCATTATTCCAGATATGGTTTATATTTAAGACTGTGTGATATTTCATTAGTCTCTGTTTCTTTCCCATTCATTTTCTGAGCATTATCCAATATAAAAATCAACTAATATTATTACGAGGTTACAATACAATTCACCTTAATAAATTTCACTCACATAAAATATTCTTATGAACTTAAAATACGTAATAATACATGTTAGAAACGTTATTGGGGTTGATACAGTCAATTTAAACTCTTGACGTATTTTTCAATAGGTTGTTACTTATAATAAATTGTCAAGAAAATGTGAGGGCTTAAGTGCCATTGTCCTGCAGGGTCGTGAAAGGACTAATGAACAATTTTAATTCTATCAGCTGGAAGGTAATGTAAGATGTAGTGACTTTTCGTATGTCCGAGCTATTGAAAGATACTGATGAGAAGGCTGTCAACTTGATAATGTCTGGAAATGAGGTGGCGAACTGTGTTTTATAGGCATCCTGATACTAACAGTGATACTCCATTTGAAGTGTATATTAAAGCAGTGTACTACGTTTCTGTTAGAAAAGTATTTTACACCGCTGATGCTGTTCCAGCATGTGAGTCACTTTCTCGTCAAATAGTTTTTGTTTAGTAAAATATCCTCACTTAGAAAAATTTGATGTTCACATCTGCATCCCTCACGCTCATGTGGACCACTGTCGTCAGAACAACACAGGCTGGAAGTCTTTAATTGATTACCTTTGTGTGGAATGTGGAAACTTCAACAATGCTTTGGCTAGGTATAAGTGTATTGAAAATCGTTACAATTTTGCGAAAAGAAACTCGTTCAACTAACATGTAGGAAAATAATTCAGTGTTTATATCATGTATGGATTTCGAAGAAATCCACTTACTATTTTAAATTGTAAACTTCCAACAAAATACTGTAATGAGTTACAAATAAGTAGCCTATATAATGAAATAAATATATAAACAATATAAAATCCACGCAAAATATTTTATCTATATCGTTCCTAACACGAACATTGGTGACGAGTAGCGAGTGTGTAGTTGTGTTTTTATTCAATTCTGAAATCTCAGATTATTTAAAATCATTCTGTCAGGATTTAACGGAGTGTGTGTGCGAGTGTGCGTGGGCGCGCTCGTGTGTGAGTTATATGATGTTGATGTGGATCATGTTTATTGTAACATTTCACTGTGTTATTTAGATAGATCCTGGACCCACGTATTCGAAGAGACAAAGAAGGTCACGAAATATTGGTATCAGTAAATCAGTGACTAGAAAACTGTCAAATCTCATAACGGTCATAAAAGCGGGATACCAATCCAAGTACGGAAAGTTGTTTCCTTGCATTTTATCACGTATTACATCATACATTATTTTATACATACCACTGCTAACGTGTTATTGCTTATTCTTCAAGGTTTTCAAAATACATAATATGAAATTGAGATTATTGGTAAAACACAGTATTTTTTATCTGATAAGATAATTTTAAGATAAATTGCCGTAATTGAAATTTATTTATAGCTAATTGGATTACCAACTTCTTTATCTGAAGAAAGAGCTTTCCATTTGTGGTTCTTTAAGTAATACACGTAGCAGAGTTAACTTTTTCATGGTATTCGTTATTTATTACTTGATTCTTATTTCAGTCTATAATATAAATCGTGACCGTGTTAGCTGTATATTCTTATCTTGAAAATGATTAAGGTTACTGGAAAGTGTAAAAGAAGGCCTTCTTATATTTGAATTGAAATTTAGATTACGAATTAATAATTTCAAAATGTTGGAACCGTAAAATTTAAAATATATTAAAGAGACAACATACGTTTTCCTGTTGGCTTGCTTGTAAAATTATTTATTAAAAGTTTTCTACGAAAGTAACTAAAAATAAAACTTGAAATATTTAAGCAAGTTCTTGTGAGTAGTTTTATACGATATGAAAAAGCAAATATTTAATATACATTCTTATAATTCTCTTGAGGATCCGAAATAAAACCTGAATGCAATTAATAAATTACCTAAACGAGTTTACAATATTGTATGACACGAAAATAGTGATTACCGTAGCAGTAATGCCGTATGGAAAGACTTTGAATTCCATGAACCATAAAGATAATAAAATAAATCATTACTCTTTAATAATATACATAGGCATTAACTGTTTTATTCAAAAATATTATTTTTAGTCTTACTAGTGGACAGTCCACAGTTTGTCAGAAGAAAGTCTTAAAATAATGTCTTATATGCTAAAACGCATAGGTTGTGTATTCTCAATGACATTATATTTAAAATCACAGCTAATTAATAGTCTCTATTAGGATTAGGACGATAAAATTTCGTAAATCAAAATTTAAAATTTTCAGCAATAATAAACGCTTTGTCTACAAGAACCACGAGCTTGTTGATAAAGCTTGTAGTTAGCTCACACTAAAAAATCCCTAGCGTTTGAACAACGCACATAAGAAAAAAATACATTGATATGAAGTTTTCCATTTATTTTGTCCTGAAAATATAGTGAAATTCAGATACCAATAGTGGCAAATTTTAAATTGGTATCCGGTATACTACCTCATACATACTATGATATCTTAAACTTGAATATTTTCATCATTGTTAAGAATTATTTGTTAGCAAGCAAAATGTTACTGTAACAATTACAGATGACAGTGTTTGTATAAAAACGTTTTAAGTTACTACAGAAGTATATGTATCGTGATGCAAAGTGATTTTTTATTAAGAATGTTGTATTGTAAGTAAGTAGTATAAAACATTTTACATTTATTTTTTAAAAGGACTGTTTACGGAATTTTATTTATGTACATAAACTTATACTTCATACATATCTACCATCATCACACCTTTCATAAACATGCCTTTAGGACACTTTTGGTTTTCTAAATAACTCATATTCATTACTCACTTATAGAAGAAAAATTATTGTAATAAATTAGAATACTGCAACACGTGCACTCCACTAATCCCTACAGTGACGTTGCAAGGATTGCAGAATAATTTCTTAAAGTTCTTCATAAACGTGTTTCAGAATTGTCCTGAAGAAGTCGGCATTCTTTGAATCTGGTTTGTAACTTTTTCTCAATTAATATTTTCAAGGGATGGGAAAAAAGATGGGGCAGTATAACACCGGCAAAATCAGTCAGTAAAGAATCTGAATGTGCTGTAATTTTTCAGTCTTACGTAGCAATGTTCTGAGCTGGTACAGCCCCTCAATCTACCTAGAGCCCACTGGCAAGCAATGTCATATTATCAAAAAAATCACAGATATCTTTCCAAAGATTATTATTAAATGCTGTATGTGTCTGACAGGTTGCGAAAGTTTAGGGAGAGTATGAATGTATAACAATCTCTCTTCTGCAGCACGTCTACTTCACATTCTCATCACACGTTTCCCAACTGTTCCTTTTCTCATGGTCTACATATTTTCCAACCACAAAGCACAGCACCATAGGCGAGCATGCAGCCCTCATATTTTAAATTCAATATTATCAAATTAACAACGTCTTAGTTTATTCTACCAATTAAATATTGTTGGTGACAATTTCTAAAGCAGTCGATCTTATTAAGTAACAGATTAACACAGGATCCACCTTCATACATCAAATAACTCATCATACGCTGTATTTTAAAAGCTTTATTTCTTGAGTAACCTACAGCTAAATTCAGCTAAATTATTAATAACCTTAAGAAAATATGTGTAATTTTTTTGCTCAAAATAAAAAGCCTTATTGATATTTTATGGAAAAACTAAAGTGGTGAAAGCATGTTCATGACTTTCCACATATTAATCCTATGAGACATGTAACGCTGCACCCACCAATAAAGATACTTGATATGTACGTTACATGA
Source organism: Homalodisca vitripennis (assembly GCF_021130785.1). Taxonomy (NCBI): domain Eukaryota; kingdom Metazoa; phylum Arthropoda; class Insecta; order Hemiptera; family Cicadellidae; genus Homalodisca; species Homalodisca vitripennis. The sequence goes on from NW_025786674.1 coordinate 30,924, forward strand.
GAGATGAAGTTGGTAAGTAAATACCGCGTGTTTATATTTTCCCGAACTCAATCGCTCTATCTTACATGTTTTATACTCCTCATGCATTGATAAATATACTTACTATAATGATTTTAAAATTATGATAAATAGGTTGGGGATGGTACAAAGCCCAAAAGTTACCATTGAAATTTTTTAAGATTAAGGGGGATATTTTTATATTTATATTGACTAATAATTAACTCCTGCTAATTGCACAGGACAGTATTAAAGGTCGTTAAACGGTATGAACTAACAGGAACCAACCCAAGTAATTAAAGGATGTGTAATAAAATAATATCCAAACATTATCTCAAACCTAATGCCTTTCAATAACTTAAAAATATATATTTAATTTCAAAAGTTCACCAAGAAAACTAAATGGTATAACCGCAAAGCCTGTGTATCTTTTTTATTTGTACCATACATTGTGTTTGTTTCTTAAAACAAACTTCCTAGCTGTTATTCATAAAATTCAAAAAACAACCGAAACAGTAAAAAAAATTTTGATGCGTTAAAACTAATTATAAAAATTGATATAATTGTTACCATAGTTAATAGCTGGTACAGCAGAACATGCAAGTTTTGTTTTTGACAAAGGTATATAAATTCGGGTTTTCAATATTTAGTAACGATATTGTTAGCTGCATAACTTCCATTTTATTTTAATATAAGTTTATCATAACGGTAAAAAAAATATATTCCGACAAAAAATCCATAATTTGTGGTAAAGATTCTGTTACTTAAGTTGTAATAACAGAGCCAAACCGACATGATTTCAGTGATGATTCCATGATTATATTTTATAAATGTTGTTTATTGGAAAATATTAAAATAGACTTATCTGGGCACAACTTTTTTACTTAGTATTTAAACAAAACATTTTTTTTCTCGCTGGGATGGAAAGGTCACCTTATTGGCACAATAACTTAACGATTTCATGCTATAAGAATTTATTTTATGATACGATGCATTGGTTGACATTAAAAATTAGTTATACCATTAAAAACCTCTAGTGTTCTAATAACGATGAAAAACAAACTAAATATTAGCCCAAGGTCATGATTGTTAACTAACTTGTATTTCTTACTTATTCATTGATTTGTTGATTATTTAATTTTATCACTGTTGGATTTTAAATCATATAAGTAAATATAAATAGTGTTTAGACTTCCAACAATACAGGTATTCTTCATTCACAACTAAATTCCACGCATTTTCTAAATTCTAGATAATTTTATAAAACACAGGGAAGGTTGTAATAAATAAGGAAATAGTACACGTCTGAAAGTAATTCTCCTGAAATGTCATGTCTGTAGGATTGCAATCATAATACATGACGTAAGTAATGTTTGATGGGAGAGATCGACATCGACCGAGCCAATAACAACCAAATGCAATATCCAACCTATGATAGCTCGCGTGATTAGAGTGATAAATCCAGGCTTACATGACGTAAGTAATGTTTGATGACAGGGATCGACATCGACCGAGCCAATAACAACCCCATGCAATAGCCAACCTATGATAGCCTCGCGTGATTAGAGCGATAAAGCCAGGCTTACATGACGTAAGTAATGTTTGATGACAGGGATCGACATCAACCGAGCCAATAACAACCCATGCAATAGCCAACCTATGATAGCCTCGCGTGATTAGAATGATAAATCCAGGCTTACATGACGTAAGTAATGTTTGATGACAGGGATCGACATCGACCGAGCCAATAACAACCCCATGCAATAGCCAACCTATGATAGCCTCGCGTGATTAGAATGATAAATCCAGGCTTACATGACGTAAGTAATGTTTGATGACAGGGATCGACATCGACCGAGCCAATAACAACCCCATGCAATAGCCAACCTATGATAGCCTCGCGTGATTAGAGTGATAAATCCAGGTTTACACGACGTAAGTAATGTTTGATGGGAGAAATCGACATCGACCGAGCCAATAACAACCCCAGGCAATAGCCAGCCAATGATAGCCTCGCGTGATTAGAGTGATAAATCCATGCTTACATAACGTAAGTAATGTTTGATGGGAGAGATCGAAATCGACCGAGCCAATAACAACCCCATGCAATAGCCAACCTATGATAGCCTCGCGTGATTAGAGCGATAAATCCAGGCTTACATGACGTAAGTAATGTTTGATGACAGGGATCGACATCGACCGAGCCAATAACAACCCCATGCAATAGCCAACCTATGATAGCCTCGCGTGATTAGAGTGATAAATCCAGGTTTACACGACGTAAGTAATGTTTGATGGGAGAAATCGACATCGACCGAGCCAATAACAACCCCAGGCAATAGCCAGCCAATGATAGCCTCGCGTGATTAGAGTGATAAATACAGGCTTACATGACGTAAGTAATGTTTGATGGGAGAGATCGAAATCGACCGAGCCAATAACAAACCAAATGCAATATCCAACCTATGATAGCTCGCGTGATTTAGAGTGATAAATCCAGGCTTACATGACGTAAGTAATGTTTGATGACAGGGATCGACATCGACCGAGCCAATAACAACCCCATGCAATAGCCAACCTATGATAGCCTCGCGTGATTAGAGTGATAAATCCAGGCTTACATGACGTAAGTAATGTTTGATGACAGGGATCGACATCGACCGAGCCAATAACAACCCCATGCAATAGCCAACCTATGATAGCCTCGCGTGATTAGAGCGATAAAGCCAGGCTTACATGACGTAAGTAATGTTTGATGACAGGGATCGACATCGACCGAGCCAATAACAACCCCATGCAATAGCCAACCTATGATAGCCTCGCGTGATTAGAGTGATAAATCCAGGTTTACACGACGTAAGTAATGTTTGATGGGAGAAATCGACATCGACCGAGCCAATAACAACCCCAGGCTATAGCCAGCCAAAGATAGCCTCGCGTGATTAGAGTGATAAATCCAGGCTTACATGACGTAAGTAATGTTTGATGGGAGAGATCGAAATCGACCGAGCCAATAACAACCCCATGCAATAGCCCATAAACCTCTGTTGGTCCAATAGTGAGATCTAATTTATTTTAATTGTTCTTTACATTTCTTTCCTGTATAAATTAAAAGCTGGGCCTTATTCTAACTAAAATAACTTATTTGAGGCGGCAGGAAGGAGAATTCTCCTTCGCTCAGCGGCAAACAGTCTGAAATGATTGACAACGAGTTATAATCAGTTTTCTCCCTCGCTAATAGATTATTTATGAAATCTGTACACAATAAGCACAATAAATATGTTTGGAACTACAAATAGCTCCTATGCCAGCCAGCAGAAGACAATAGGAGTACATGAATCCTTGTATATTTTACTTCAACTTAAATTGTTTGGTATGATATTTTTGTGAGATGATTCAGAGAAAGGATATCCAAATGCATCATAAGCATATCTAATAGATATCCCTAGTAGTACCACGACCATGCATTTCTCCTTCGACATCTACAAACTTTATAAATCTCATTTATCCCAGGCTTATAAGAAGGCCCAAGAGCTCATTTCGATGGTTTATTAATGGTATCTATAAACCTGAAATAGGTGACCGTAATCTCTTATCGAATATTATTTAAATAAATTTCACCGGTAATAAAAAGATTTCAGTATATGATGCATTTCTCCTTCGACATCTGCAAACTTTATAAATCTCATTTATCCTAGGCTTATAAGAAGGCCCAAGACCTCATTTCGATGGTTTAATAATGGTATCTATAAACCCGAAATAGGTGATCGTATTCTCTTATCGAATATTATTTAAATAAATTTCACCGGTATAAAAAGATTGCAGTGTTTGATAAAATCAATAAAGTTCAAAAAAACTAAAAGGTGAACAAAGGTTTTTTAGTTGTTCACCGATCTGTTCTCTATATAAAATGGACTCTACATTCCACGTAGATAATTTAAGAAAACACAGGGAAGGCTGTAATAAATAAGGAAATAGTATACATCTGAAAGTAATTCTCCTGAAATGTTATGTCTGTAGCATTACAATAATAATTTTGGTTTAAAATGTCCCATAAAAGTGACCCTGAGTGAAAACTTTTACTTTTGTGGGCTAGCATATATCAAATTTTTACGCTATTTTTTACTGAGCGTTTTAAAAAAATAATTTATTAGACTTAGATCCTTGATTAAGTTTTTTGACTTTAACTTACTTTACTTCGAGTAGGTATTTAATGTACTGATATAACATTTTACATTGTACTCGTTATAAGCTTTAGTGCAGTGTCCCCGAAACAATGATAGAGACGAATCGTAAAATCAGGAACATGATATTGCTCCTTATAATAAAAAAAAAATACCAAGCAGACGTACATTACGTGGCTGTATCTATTAAAAAGGCAACCGTCGAACAAAGGAAATTGCGTTTGATATGCTCGCTTGTACAAGGTACAGTTGATATAACATGTAAATTTCATTCCACTCCTAAAACAAAGAGGTGTTTATTGCTCTGCGATAGATCATGATTTACGGGGGGAAAATGTGAAAACATATAATGCTATCTAATTTAATTATACAGTCATAACAACATTTTTTAAATATGTCTAACTTCTAATGTTAAGAAACCACCTCATGATTTTGACTCATTAGTCATGATTTTGACTTTAAATTTCATATAATTTTGTACCATTCCAGGAGATGACATACATCCTCTATGTTACGATTCCCTAGCATAGAAAGCCCCTTTATAGTAAAAATAATTACTAAGTAGCCTACTTTCTACACGTAACACATTCTATAATACAGTTACAAAGAAAGTGTATGGATAGTGATTCGGAAAACACACCATGGGATGACAGCTTTGTCACTCGTTTCCCGGCCACTTTTGATTTCATTTCTGCTCTCTCCTTTGCATCAGACCTTAATTGACAAATTTCGTAATACTTGAATTAGCAGTTTAAGTGTTTTTATAGATTAGGTGCGATAACACAAAGGGGGTAGATTAAACTGATTGAGTTTTGATGGTAAAAATATCTCGTGCAAATCCCTCGGATTGGAAGATTAACTAAAGAAGAAAAGGATTAGACACTCTTAACATATTTGGCACTATGACGTCATGATTATCAATACACATGAATAATAAATAGAAGCACAGTGTTACGTTCTTTTTTAAAAGTGTAAGCAAAGTATATTTTTTACTTAAGTAAATAATTTATATATTACATATATTTATATTATAAAAAATATATTAATTATATATATATATATATATATATATATATATATATATACTCTTCGAAGTACTTTACAAATAAATTACTTTACAAATTTTAACAAATAAATACCATAAACAACAAGATCCCAATCAGCTGTATGTAGAATATTTGTAAATGTTTACATAGAACTAAAATTTTTTTTGTCATAAAAAGGAAAAGAGAATCATCTTAGGTTCAACCCATCTGGTTGCCTTGATTTTAAAATTAATTGATGTGCGATTTCAACATTTCTTAAATTTATCAGATTGGTATTTTGGTTGGGGTTTGGCTTTAAATGGTAAATTCCTTTTAGGCTGAAGCAATTTTCTAATTTATTTTGATTGTGTTGAATCGCATGAGCAGATAATGGTCTCTCATAATTTTGATGAGCAACATCAAATCGATGATTGGTCATTCTCACTCTTAATGGAGTGATGGTTTTCCAATATAGTCTTTGGGACAGAATTTACAGGTTAGTTGATAAATTATGTTTTTTGTAGTGCAATCAATGTTACCTTTAATAGGATATTCTTTTTCAGTTGTGCTACTTTTAAACGATTTAGAATTTATTAACATCTTACAAATGCCGCATCTTGGCTTGTTACAAGGATTGCACACATTACATTTGATGTTATTACTTTTTGTATTGCCTTCATACTTTAATTTCGGTCTAGAGAGAATGTTTTGTAAATTTGGAGGTTTTTTAAAAATTACTTTGGGGGGCTTAGAAAATAAATTTCTAGTTTCAGGGGAAGATTCCAAAATAGGAAAAGAAACCTTTAGAATTTTGTTGATTTTATGAAGGCCAGGAAAATATTGGGTGATAAATTTAGGATCATTAGGATTAATAGCACTAGAAATATTTTTAGGTGCTCTGATTTGTCTATCAACAAGATTTTTTGGATACCCCCTTTCAAAAAGTACATGGGACAGTCTGTTTATGTAGTTATGGAAGTCAGATTGATTGCTACAAAGATTTTTTGCTCTTATTGATAAACTCTTGGGTATAGATTTTTTAATGTGAACTGGATGGCAGCTGGTGAAATGCAAATATTGCATTTTGTTACTGTCTTTGACATGAATTTTTGTTTTCAAATTGTGATTTTCAATAAATACATCAGTATCCAAGAATGTTACTGAATCTGGTGAGATAGACCATGTAAATGTTAAAATGCTAAATTTATTGAGGTTAAAAAGAAAGTCGTTAAGTTCTTTGATACCATGCTGCCATATTATAAAAATATCATCTATGTACCTGAACCAAATTAGAGGTTTATAATTTTGACTGGTTAAAAAATTCTTTTCCAATAGTCCCATAAAAAGATTGGCATAAGAAGGAGCCATCCGTGTGCCCATAGCAGTTCCTTTTGTTTGAAGGTAATTTTGGTCTTGAAATTTAAAAATTATTTAAGGTTAAGATCATGGTCATAAGTTTGAGAATGAAATTAGTACTAGGTTTGGAATCGTTTGGGCGTGAATCAAGGTAATTTTGGGCAGCGCTGAGACCATCATCTGTAGGAATATTTGTATACAAAGATTCTACATCGACAGTACACAATAAGATGTCGTCAGGCAAGGGTTGATTAATTTGAGCTAATTTAGTTAAAAAGTCATTTGTGTCCTTGATATAGGAAGGAAGTGTTCTTACAAACGGCTGCAAGATGTCGTCAACATAAGCAGATATCCTTTCCGTAGGGCATCCATAGCTGGAGATGATAGGCCTGCCAGGAGGTGGTCTGGTAGACTTGTGTGTTTTCGGTAAAGTGTAAAACACTGGAGTTCTAGGACATCTAGGTGTTAGTAGTTCAATGGCTTTCTGAGACAATCCCTCTTGAAGACCGTTGTTCATAAGGTAATTTTGGATTTGTTCATTATGTTGAGGAGAAGGATCTTCATCTAATTTTTCATATGTTGATGTGTCATTCAGTTGTCTTTGTGATTCACCAATATAATCTAAAGAATTCATCAGAACGATAGAGTTACCTTTGTCGCTGGGTAAAATAATTATGTCTTTGTTTTCACGTAGTGATTTAATTGCTCTAAATTCATTTTCAGATAAGTTTTTGGTAGTATTTAAGTTGTTAGGAAACGAGGAATTTGATAGATTGGCTAGGACGACATTTATGAATTCTTCAACAGGATGATTAGTTGGTAAAGGTGGAGGTTCCCAACCTGGATTTGTTTTGAATTTTGATAAACAGTCAGGAACTTTTTCAGTTATATTTTGATTTCCTGTATTTTGGACAGTAAAAAAATACTTTAATCTTATACTGCGTGCAAAATTAAGGGCATCCGTAACAAGTTTTGAAGTGGTCAAATCTTGGTGTGGGTGAAAAAGTTAGGCCTTTTTCTAATATCGATCTTTCGTGAACATTTGGTGAATAGTTAGACAGGTTTTCAATTCGCAAGGTTTCTTCATTGCTGTAGTTAAATGGACGTAAGTTGTAGCTATGATTGTCAGACTTAAGTTGGTGGTTGTAATTGGACGAAGACTGTTGATTTGGCTTAATATCGGTAGCATCAATGGTATTCTTGGTATTTATGGTTTTAATAGAAGTTGTAGTTTGCAGAGGAGTGTTATCGGAAGAATTGGAAGGATGGTTATCGGAGGAATTGGAAGGGATTTCAAAGGAAGACGTAGAAATTATTGGGAAATTTGGAAGTAAATTTTGATTATCAAGAATGTTTTCAGTAACACATGAAGATGTTTGTCGAAAGGCTTGTTGTGGAATACAAGGATAAGAATCTGAGTTGATAGTGGGGAGTAGAAGTAGGTTATTTTTATCAGAAATTGAACTATTACCAGTACAAAAACGATGTGAAATTGGACTATTATTTTGGTATTTATCAGCTGAATTGCAATAGTTTTTAGAATTCGCTTGCAGATTTGACAACTTGAGATGTAACGAATTGAATTTTTTAGATATAAATTTCTGTGAGTTTGATAATATTATATTAAGGTCATAAATTGCGTCTTGATACTTATTAGAAATCTCCAAATGTAGCAGTTTAAGTTGTTTTCCGTGGTGTTGGGCAAGAGTCTTGTATGAATTCAAAACTAGATTAGTTAATTCAAAGCTAGTTTTTATGGCTAAACCAATAACACTACTGTGAATTTCAGGGGGAAGACCAGTTAGTGGAAATTTGGGTTGCAGGCCACGTGGTGTGAGATCTAAGGATAGGCAAGCTGTCAAAAACATGATGTGGCAATTTAACTTAGCAATTTTGTTGGCGTGATATCTAAATTGCTGCAGATAAGAAGATTTATCTAAACAATTGAAGTGGCTCGAGTTTCTGTTCATTGTTCACAAGGAGATAAAGAAAAAACACAATACCAGTAGGCGTATAGATCTTCTGTAATGCCAATCGGCTTCAATACTCTTCGAAGTACTTTATAGTGTACACAAAAACAGAATCAAAAATTCAGTGCTCATGTTTAATTTTCGAGTTGACACAACCCTTCTTCAGAACACACTGAATTAAAACATATAAACAGAACTCAAACCAAAAACAAAAGACATAACCAAAATAAAATTTTAACAAATAAATACCATAAACAACAAGATCCCAATCAGCTGTATGTAGAATATTTGTAAATGTTTACATAGAACTAAAATTTTTTTTGTCATAAAAAGGAAAAGAGAATCATCTTAGGTTCAACCCATCTGGTTGCCTTGATTTTAAAATTAATTGATGTGCGATTTCAACATTTCTTAAATTTATCAGATTGGTATTTTGGTTGGGGTTTGGCTCTAAATGGTAAATTCCTTTTAGGCTGAAGCAATTTTCTAATTTATTTTGATTGTGTTGAATCGCATGAGCAGATAATGGTCTCTCATAATTTTGATGAGCAACATCAAATCGATGATTGGTCATTCTCACTCTTAATGGAGTGATGGTTTTTCCAATATAGTCTTTGGGACAGAATTTACAGGTTAGTTGATAAATTATGTTTTTTGTAGTGCAATCAATGTTACCTTTAATAGGATATTCTTTTTCAGTTGTGCTACTTTTAAACGATTTAGAATTTATTAACATCTTACAAATGCCGCATCTTGGCTTGTTACAAGGATTGCACACATTACATTTGATGTTATTACTTTTTGTATTGCCTTCATACTTTAATTTCGGTCTAGAGAGAATGTTTTGTAAATTTGGAGGTTTTTTAAAAATTACTTTGGGGGGCTTAGAAAATAAATTTCTAGTTTCAGGGGAAGATTCCAAAATAGGAAAAGAAACCTTTAGAATTTTGTTGATTTTATGAAGGCCAGGAAAATATTGGGTGATAAATTTAGGATCATTAGGATTAATAGCACTAGAAATATTTTTAGGTGCTCTGATTTGTCTATCAACAAGATTTTTTGGATACCCCCTTTCAAAAAGTACATGGGACAGTCTGTTTATGTAGTTATGGAAGTCAGATTGATTGCTACAAAGATTTTTTGCTCTTATTGATAAACTCTTGGGTATAGATTTTTTAATGTGAACTGGATGGCAGCTGGTGAAATGCAAATATTGCATTTTGTTACTGTCTTTGACATGAATTTTTGTTTTCAAATTGTGATTTTCAATAAATACATCAGTATCCAAGAATGTTACTGAATCTGGTGAGATAGACCATGTAAATGTTAAAATGCTAAATTTATTGAGGTTAAAAAGAAAGTCGTTAAGTTCTTTGATACCATGCTGCCATATTATAAAAATATCATCTATGTACCTGAACCAAATTAGAGGTTTATAATTTTGACTGGTTAAAAAATTCTTTTCCAATAGTCCCATAAAAAGATTGGCATAAGAAGGAGCCATCCGTGTGCCCATAGCAGTTCCTTTTGTTTGAAGGTAATTTTGGTCTTGAAATTTAAAATTATTTAAGGTTAAGATCATGGTCATAAGTTTGAGAATGAAATTAGTACTAGGTTTGGAATCGTTTGGGCGTGAATCAAGGTAATTTTGGGCAGCGCTGAGACCATCATCTGTAGGAATATTTGTATACAAAGATTCTACATCGACAGTACACAATAAGATGTCGTCAGGCAAGGGTTGATTAATTTGAGCTAATTTAGTTAAAAAGTCATTTGTGTCCTTGATATAGGAAGGAAGTGTTCTTACAAACGGCTGCAAGATGTCGTCAACATAAGCAGATATCCTTTCCGTAGGGCATCCATAGCTGGAGATGATAGGCCTGCCAGGAGGTGGTCTGGTAGACTTGTGTGTTTTCGGTAAAGTGTAAAACACTGGAGTTCTAGGACATCTAGGTGTTAGTAGTTCAATGGCTTTCTGAGACAATCCCTCTTGAAGACCGTTGTTCATAAGGTAATTTTGGATTTGTTCATTATGTTGAGGAGAAGGATCTTCATCTAATTTTTCATATGTTGATGTGTCATTCAGTTGTCTTTGTGATTCACCAATATAATCTAAAGAATTCATCAGAACGATAGAGTTACCTTTGTCGCTGGGTAAAATAATTATGTCTTTGTTTTCACGTAGTGATTTAATTGCTCTAAATTCATTTTCAGATAAGTTTTTGGTAGTATTTAAGTTGTTAGGAAACGAGGAATTTGATAGATTGGCTAGGACGACATTTATGAATTCTTCAACAGGATGATTAGTTGGTAAAGGTGGAGGTTCCCAACCTGGATTTGTTTTGAATTTTAATAAACAGTCAGGAACTTTTTCAGTTATATTTTGATTTCCTGTATTTTGGACAGTAAAAAAATACTTTAATCTTATACTGCGTGCAAAATTAAGGGCATCCGTAACAAGTTTGAAGTGGTCAAATCTTGGTGTGGGTGAAAAAGTTAGGCCTTTTTCTAATATCGATCTTTCGTGAACATTTTGGTGAATAGTTAGACAGGTTTTCAATTCGCAAGGTTTCTTCATTGCTGTAGTTAAATGGACGTAAGTTGTAGCTATGATTGTCAGACTTAAGTTGGTGGTTGTAATTGGACGAAGACTGTTGATTTGGCTTAATATCGGTAGCATCAATGGTATTCTTGGTATTTATGGTTTTAATAGAAGTTGTAGTTTGCAGAGGAGTGTTATCGGAAGAATTGGAAGGATGGTTATCGGAGGAATTGGAAGGGATTTCAAAGGAAGACGTAGAAATTATTGGGAAATTTGGAAGTAAATTTTGATTATCAAGAATGTTTTCAGTAACACATGAAGATGTTTGTCGAAAGGCTTGTTGTGGAATACAAGGATAAGAATCTGAGTTGATAGTGGGGAGTAGAAGTAGGTTATTTTTATCAGAAATTGAACTATTACCAGTACAAAAACGATGTGAAATTGGACTATTATTTTGGTATTTATCAGCTGAATTGCAATAGTTTTTAGAATTCGCTTGCAGATTTGACAACTTGAGATGTAACGAATTGAATTTTTTAGATATAAATTTCTGTGAGTTTGATAATATTATATTAAGGTCATAAATTGCGTCTTGATACTTATTAGAAATCTCCAAATGTAGCAGTTTAAGTTGTTTTCCGTGGTGTTGGGCAAGAGTCTTGTATGAATTCAAAACTAGATTAGTTAATTCAAAGCTAGTTTTTATGGCTAAACCAATAACACTACTGTGAATTTCAGGGGGAAGACCAGTTAGTGGAAATTTGGGTTGCAGGCCACGTGGTGTGAGATCTAAGGATAGGCAAGCTGTCAAAAACATGATGTGGCAATTTAACTTAGCAATTTTGTTGGCGTGATATCTAAATTGCTGCAGATAAGAAGATTTATCTAAACAATTGAAGTGGCTCGAGTTTCTGTTCATTGTTCACAAGGAGATAAAGAAAAAACACAATACCAGTAGGCGTATAGATCTTCTGTAATGCCAATCGGCTTCAATACTCTTCGAAGTACTTTATAGTGTACACAAAAACAGAATCAAAAATTCAGTGCTCATGTTTAATTTTCGAGTTGACACAACCCTTCTTCAGAACACACTGAATTAAAAACATATAAACAGAACTCAAACCAAAAACAAAAGACATAACCAAAATAAAATTTTAACAAATAAATACCATAAACAACAAGATCCCAATCAGCTGTATGTAGAATATTTGTAAATGTTTACATAGAACTAAAATTTTTTTTGTCATAAAAAGGAAAAGAGAATCATCTTAGGTTCAACCCATCTGGTTGCCTTGATTTTAAAATTAATTGATGTGCGATTTCAACATTTCTTAAATTTATCAGATTGGTATTTTGGTTGGGGTTTGGCTCTAAATGGTAAATTCCTTTTAGGCTGAAGCAATTTTCTAATTTATTTTGATTGTGTTGAATCGCATGAGCAGATAATGGTCTCTCATAATTTTGATGAGCAACATCAAATCGATGATTGGTCATTCTCACTCTTAATGGAGTGATGGTTTTTCCAATATAGTCTTTGGGACAGAATTTACAGGTTAGTTGATAAATTATGTTTTTTGTAGTGCAAATCAATGTTACCTTTAATAGGATATTCTTTTTCAGTTGTGCTACTTTTAAACGATTTAGAATTTATTAACATCTTACAAATGCCGCATCTTGGCTTGTTACAAGGATTGCACACATTACATTTGATGTTATTACTTTTTGTATTGCCTTCATACTTTAATTTCGGTCTAGAGAGAATGTTTTGTAAATTTGGAGGTTTTTTAAAAATTACTTTGGGGGGCTTAGAAAATAAATTTCTAGTTTCAGGGGAAGATTCCAAAATAGGAAAAGAAACCTTTAGAATTTTGTTGATTTTATGAAGGCCAGGAAAATATTGGGTGATAAATTTAGGATCATTAGGATTAATAGCACTAGAAATATTTTTAGGTGCTCTGATTTGTCTATCAACAAGATTTTTTGGATACCCCCTTTCAAAAAGTACATGGGACAGTCTGTTTATGTAGTTATGGAAGTCAGATTGATTGCTACAAAGATTTTTTGCTCTTATTGATAAACTCTTGGGTATAGATTTTTTTAATGTGAACTGGATGGCAGCTGGTGAAATGCAAATATTGCATTTTGTTACTGTCTTTGACATGAATTTTTGTTTTCAAATTGTGATTTTCAATAAATACATCAGTATCCAAGAATGTTACTGAATCTGGTGAGATAGACCATGTAAATGTTAAAATGCTAAATTTATTGAGGTTAAAAAGAAAGTCGTTAAGTTCTTTGATACCATGCTGCCATATTATAAAAATATCATCTATGTACCTGAACCAAATTAGAGGTTTATAATTTTGACTGGTTAAAAAATTCTTTTCCAATAGTCCCATAAAAAGATTGGCATAAGAAGGAGCCATCCGTGTGCCCATAGCAGTTCCTTTTGTTTGAAGGTAATTTTGGTCTTGAAATTTAAAATTATTTAAGGTTAAGATCATGGTCATAAGTTTGAGAATGAAATTAGTACTAGGTTTGGAATCGTTTGGGCGTGAATCAAGGTAATTTTGGGCAGCGGCTGAGACCATCATCTGTAGGAATATTTGTATACAAAGATTCTACATCGACAGTACACAATAAGATGTCGTCAGGCAAGGGTTGATTAATTTGAGCTAATTTAGTTAAAAAGTCATTTGTGTCCTTGATATAGGAAGGAAGTGTTCTTACAAACGGCTGCAAGATGTCGTCAACATAAGCAGATATCCTTTCCGTAGGGCATCCATAGCTGGAGATGATAGGCCTGCCAGGAGGTGGGTCTGGTAGACTTGTGTGTTTTCGGTAAAGTGTAAAACACTGGAGTTCTAGGACATCTAGGTGTTAGTAGTTCAATGGCTTTCTGAGACAATCCCTCTTGAAGACCGTTGTTCATAAGGTAATTTTGGATTTGTTCATTATGTTGAGGAGAAGGATCTTCATCTAATTTTTCATATGTTGATGTGTCATTCAGTTGTCTTTGTGATTCACCAATATAATCTAAAGAATTCATCAGAACGATAGAGTTACCTTTGTCGCTGGGTAAAATAATTATGTCTTTGTTTTCACGTAGTGATTTAATTGCTCTAAATTCATTTTCAGATAAGTTTTTGGTAGTATTTAAGTTGTTAGGAAACGAGGAATTTGATAGATTGGCTAGGACGACATTTATGAATTCTTCAACAGGATGATTAGTTGGTAAAGGTGGAGGTTCCCAACCTGGATTTGTTTTGAATTTTAATAAACAGTCAGGAACTTTTTCAGTTATATTTTGATTTCCTGTATTTTGGACAGTAAAAAAATACTTTAATCTTATACTGCGTGCAAAAATTAAGGGCATCCGTAACAAGTTTTTAAGTGGTCAAATCTTGGTGTGGGTGAAAAAGTTAGGCCTTTTTCTAATATCGATCTTTCGTGAACATTTGGTGAATAGTTAGACAGGTTTTCAATTCGCAAGGTTTCTTCATTGCTGTAGTTAAATGGACGTAAGTTGTAGCTATGATTGTCAGACTTAAGTTGGTGGTTTGTAATTGGACGAAGACTGTTGATTTGGCTTAATATCGGTAGCATTCAATGGTATTCTTGGTATTTATGGTTTTAATAGAAGTTGTAGTTTGCAGAGGAGTGTTATCGGAAGAATTGGAAGGATGGTTATCGGAGGAATTGGAAGGGATTTCAAAGGAAGACGTAGAAATTATTGGGAAATTTGGAAGTAAAATTTTTGATTATCAAGAATGTTTTCAGTAACACATGAAGATGTTTGTCGAAAGGCTTGTTGTGGAATACAAGGATAAGAATCTGAGTTGATAGTGGGGAGTAGAAGTAGGTTATCTTTATCAGAAATTGAACTATTACCAGTACAAAAACGATGTGAAATTGGACTATTATTTTGGTATTTATCAGCTGAATTGCAATAGTTTTTAGAATTCGCTTGCAGATTTGACAACTTTGAGAATGTAACGAATTGAATTTTTTAGATATAAATTTCTGTGAGTTTGATAATATTATATTAAGGTCATAAATTGCGTCTTGATACTTATTAGAAATCTCCAAATGTAGCAGTTTAAGTTGTTTTCCGTGGTGTTGGGCAAGAGTCTTGTATGAATTCAAAACTAGATTAGTTAATTCAAAGCTAGTTTTTATGGCTACCCCCCTCCCCACCCCCCCCCCCCCCCCCCCCCCCCCCCCCCCCCCCCCCCCCCCCCCCCCCCCCCCCCCCCCCCCCCCCCCCCCCCCCCCCCCCCCCCCCCCCCCCCCCCCCCCCCCCCCCCCCCCCCCCCCCCCCCCCCCCCCCCCCCCCCCCCCCCCCCCCCCCCCCCCCCCCCCCCCCCCCCCCCCCCCCCCCCCCCCCCCCCCCCCCCCCCCCCCCCCCCCCCCCCCCCCCCCCCCCCCCCCCCCCCCCCCCCCCCCCCCCCCCCCCCCCCCCCCCCCCCCCCCCCCCCCCCCCCCCCCCCCCCCCCCCCCCCCCCCCCCCCCCCCCCCCCCCCCCCCCCCCCCCCCCCCCCCCCCCCCCCCCCCCCCCCCCCCCCCCCCCCCCCCCCCCCCCCCCCCCCCCCCCCCCCCCCCCCCCCCCCCCCCCCCCCCCCCCCCCCCCCCCCCCCCCCCCCCCCCCCCCCCCCCCCCCCCCCCCCCCCCCCCCCCCCCCCCCCCCCCCCCCCCCCCCCCCCCCCCCCCCCCCCCCCCCCCCCCCCCCCCCCCCCCCCCCCCCCCCCCCCCCCCCCCCCCCCCCCCCCCCCCCCCCCCCCCCCCCCCCCCCCCCCCCCCCCCCCCCCCCCCCCCCCCCCCCCCCCCCCCCCCCCCCCCCCCCCCCCCCCCCCCCCCCCCCCCCCCCCCCCCCCCCCCCCCCCCCCCCCCCCCCCCCCCCCCCCCCCCCCCCCCCCCCCCCCCCCCCCCCCCCCCCCCCCCCCCCCCCCCCCCCCCCCCCCCCCCCCCCCCCCCCCCCCCCCCCCCCCCCCCCCCCCCCCCCCCCCCCCCCCCCCCCCCCCCCCCCCCCCCCCCCCCCCCCCCCCCCCCCCCCCCCCCCCCCCCCCCCCCCCCCCCCCCCCCCCCCCCCCCCCCCCCCCCCCCCCCCCCCCCCCCCCCCCCCCCCCCCCCCCCCCCCCCCCCCCCCCCCCCCCCCCCCCCCCCCCCCCCCCCCCCCCCCCCCCCCCCCCCCCCCCCCCCCCCCCCCCCCCCCCCCCCCCCCCCCCCCCCCCCCCCCCCCCCCCCCCCCCCCCCCCCCCCCCCCCCCCCCCCCCCCCCCCCCCCCCCCCCCCCCCCCCCCCCCCCCCCCCCCCCCCCCCCCCCCCCCCCCCCCCCCCCCCCCCCCCCCCCCCCCCCCCCCCCCCCCCCCCCCCCCCCCCCCCCCCCCCCCCCCCCCCCCCCCCCCCCCCCCCCCCCCCCCCCCCCCCCCCCCCCCCCCCCCCCCCCCCCCCCCCCCCCCCCCCCCCCCCCCCCCCCCCCCCCCCCCCCCCCCCCCCCCCCCCCCCCCCCCCCCCCCCCCCCCCCCCCCCCCCCCCCCCCCCCCCCCCCCCCCCCCCCCCCCCCCCCCCCCCCCCCCCCCCCCCCCCCCCCCCCCCCCCCCCCCCCCCCCCCCCCCCCCCCCCCCCCCCCCCCCCCCCCCCCCCCCCCCCCCCCCCCCCCCCCCCCCCCCCCCCCCCCCCCCCCCCCCCCCCCCCCCCCCCCCCCCCCCCCCCCCCCCCCCCCCCCCCCCCCCCCCCCCCCCCCCCCCCCCCCCCCCCCCCCCCCCCCCCCCCCCCCCCCCCCCCCCCCCCCCCCCCCCCCCCCCCCCCCCCCCCCCCCCCCCCCCCCCCCCCCCCCCCCCCCCCCCCCCCCCCCCCCCCCCCCCCCCCCCCCCCCCCCCCCCCCCCCCCCCCCCCCCCCCCCCCCCCCCCCCCCCCCCCCCCCCCCCCCCCCCCCCCCCCCCCCCCCCCCCCCCCCCCCCCCCCCCCCCCCCCCCCCCCCCCCCCCCCCCCCCCCCCCCCCCCCCCCCCCCCCCCCCCCCCCCCCCCCCCCCCCCCCCCCCCCCCCCCCCCCCCCCCCCCCCCCCCCCCCCCCCCCCCCCCCCCCCCCCCCCCCCCCCCCCCCCCCCCCCCCCCCCCCCCCCCCCCCCCCCCCCCCCCCCCCCCCCCCCCCCCCCCCCCCCCCCCCCCCCCCCCCCCCCCCCCCCCCCCCCCCCCCCCCCCCCCCCCCCCCCCCCCCCCCCCCCCCCCCCCCCCCCCCCCCCCCCCCCCCCCCCCCCCCCCCCCCCCCCCCCCCCCCCCCCCCCCCCCCCCCCCCCCCCCCCCCCCCCCCCCCCCCCCCCCCCCCCCCCCCCCCCCCCCCCCCCCCCCCCCCCCCCCCCCCCCCCCCCCCCCCCCCCCCCCCCCCCCCCCCCCCCCCCCCCCCCCCCCCCCCCCCCCCCCCCCCCCCCCCCCCCCCCCCCCCCCCCCCCCCCCCCCCCCCCCCCCCCCCCCCCCCCCCCCCCCCCCCCCCCCCCCCCCCCCCCCCCCCCCCCCCCCCCCCCCCCCCCCCCCCCCCCCCCCCCCCCCCCCCCCCCCCCCCCCCCCCCCCCCCCCCCCCCCCCCCCCCCCCCCCCCCCCCCCCCCCCCCCCCCCCCCCCCCCCCCCCCCCCCCCCCCCCCCCCCCCCCCCCCCCCCCCCCCCCCCCCCCCCCCCCCCCCCCCCCCCCCCCCCCCCCCCCCCCCCCCCCCCCCCCCCCCCCCCCCCCCCCCCCCCCCCCCCCCCCCCCCCCCCCCCCCCCCCCCCCCCCCCCCCCCCCCCCCCCCCCCCCCCCCCCCCCCCCCCCCCCCCCCCCCCCCCCCCCCCCCCCCCCCCCCCCCCCCCCCCCCCCCCCCCCCCCCCCCCCCCCCCCCCCCCCCCCCCCCCCCCCCCCCCCCCCCCCCCCCCCCCCCCCCCCCCCCCCCCCCCCCCCCCCCCCCCCCCCCCCCCCCCCCCCCCCCCCCCCCCCCCCCCCCCCCCCCCCCCCCCCCCCCCCCCCCCCCCCCCCCCCCCCCCCCCCCCCCCCCCCCCCCCCCCCCCCCCCCCCCCCCCCCCCCCCCCCCCCCCCCCCCCCCCCCCCCCCCCCCCCCCCCCCCCCCCCCCCCCCCCCCCCCCCCCCCCCCCCCCCCCCCCCCCCCCCCCCCCCCCCCCCCCCCCCCCCCCCCCCCCCCCCCCCCCCCCCCCCCCCCCCCCCCCCCCCCCCCCCCCCCCCCCCCCCCCCCCCCCCCCCCCCCCCCCCCCCCCCCCCCCCCCCCCCCCCCCCCCCCCCCCCCCCCCCCCCCCCCCCCCCCCCCCCCCCCCCCCCCCCCCCCCCCCCCCCCCCCCCCCCCCCCCCCCCCCCCCCCCCCCCCCCCCCCCCCCCCCCCCCCCCCCCCCCCCCCCCCCCCCCCCCCCCCCCCCCCCCCCCCCCCCCCCCCCCCCCCCCCCCCCCCCCCCCCCCCCCCCCCCCCCCCCCCCCCCCCCCCCCCCCCCCCCCCCCCCCCCCCCCCCCCCCCCCCCCCCCCCCCCCCCCCCCCCCCCCCCCCCCCCCCCCCCCCCCCCCCCCCCCCCCCCCCCCCCCCCCCCCCCCCCCCCCCCCCCCCCCCCCCCCCCCCCCCCCCCCCCCCCCCCCCCCCCCCCCCCCCCCCCCCCCCCCCCCCCCCCCCCCCCCCCCCCCCCCCCCCCCCCCCCCCCCCCCCCCCCCCCCCCCCCCCACCCCCCCCCCCACCCCCCCCCCCCCCCCCCCCCCCCCCCCCCCCCCCCCCCCCCCCCCCCCCCCCCCCCCCCCCCCCCCCCCCCCCCCCCCCCCCCCCCCCCCCCCCCCCCCCCCCCCCCCCCCCCCCCCCCCCCCCCCCCCCCCCCCCCCCCCCCCCCCCCCCCCCCCCCCCCCCCCCCCCCCCCCCCCCCCCCCCCCCCCCCCCCCCCCCCCCCCCCCCCCCCCCCCCCCCCCCCCCCCCCCCCCCCCCCCCCCCCCCCCCCCCCCCCCCCCCCCCCCCCCCCCCCCCCCCCCCCCCCCCCCCCCCCCCCCCCCCCCCCCCCCCCCCCCCCCCCCCCCCCCCCCCCCCCCCCCCCCCCCCCCCCCCCCCCCCCCCCCCCCCCCCCCCCCCCCCCCCCCCCCCCCCCCCCCCCCCCCCCCCCCCCCCCCCCCCCCCCCCCCCCCCCCCCCCCCCCCCCCCCCCCCCCCCCCCCCCCCCCCCCCCCCCCCCCCCCCCCCCCCCCCCCCCCCCCCCCCCCCCCCCCCCCCCCCCCCCCCCCCCCCCCCCCCCCCCCCCCCCCCCCCCCCCCCCCCCCCCCCCCCCCCCCCCCCCCCCCCCCCCCCCCCCCCCCCCCCCCCCCCCCCCCCCCCCCCCCCCCCCCCCCCCCCCCCCCCCCCCCCCCCCCCCCCCCCCCCCCCCCCCCCCCCCCCCCCCCCCCCCCCCCCCCCCCCCCCCCCCCCCCCCCCCCCCCCCCCCCCCCCCCCCCCCCCCCCCCCCCCCCCCCCCCCCCCCCCCCCCCCCCCCCCCCCCCCCCCCCCCCCCCCCCCCCCCCCCCCCCCCCCCCCCCCCCCCCCCCCCCCCCCCCCCCCCCCCCCCCCCCCCCCCCCCCCCCCCCCCCCCCCCCCCCCCCCCCCCCCCCCCCCCCCCCCCCCCCCCCCCCCCCCCCCCCCCCCCCCCCCCCCCCCCCCCCCCCCCCCCCCCCCCCCCCCCCCCCCCCCCCCCCCCCCCCCCCCCCCCCCCCCCCCCCCCCCCCCCCCCCCCCCCCCCCCCCCCCCCCCCCCCCCCCCCCCCCCCCCCCCCCCCCCCCCCCCCCCCCCCCCCCCCCCCCCCCCCCCCCCCCCCCCCCCCCCCCCCCCCCCCCCCCCCCCCCCCCCCCCCCCCCCCCCCCCCCCCCCCCCCCCCCCCCCCCCCCCCCCCCCCCCCCCCCCCCCCCCCCCCCCCCCCCCCCCCCCCCCCCCCCCCCCCCCCCCCCCCCCCCCCCCCCCCCCCCCCCCCCCCCCCCCCCCCCCCCCCCCCCCCCCCCCCCCCCCCCCCCCCCCCCCCCCCCCCCCCCCCCCCCCCCCCCCCCCCCCCCCCCCCCCCCCCCCCCCCCCCCCCCCCCCCCCCCCCCCCCCCCCCCCCCCCCCCCCCCCCCCCCCCCCCCCCCCCCCCCCCCCCCCCCCCCCCCCCCCCCCCCCCCCCCCCCCCCCCCCCCCCCCCCCCCCCCCCCCCCCCCCCCCCCCCCCCCCCCCCCCCCCCCCCCCCCCCCCCCCCCCCCCCCCCCCCCCCCCCCCCCCCCCCCCCCCCCCCCCCCCCCCCCCACCCACCCCCCAACTAGAGTATGATTGACGCATCACCGATTCTGCAGA
This sequence comes from Homalodisca vitripennis, assembly GCF_021130785.1. NCBI lineage: Eukaryota > Metazoa > Arthropoda > Insecta > Hemiptera > Cicadellidae > Homalodisca > Homalodisca vitripennis. Next base: position 51,295 of record NW_025786674.1, read on the forward strand.
CAGCCCGCTACAGCACTTTCACTACAAACCGTACTAGTCACAACACAGGTTGCGTGACATTCCGACTTGTTCTTGGCATCAAACATCACCGATTCTTCAGCAAGACGCCACGCTACAGCACTTTCACTACAAACCGTACTAGTCACAAAACAGTTGCCGTGGACATTCGACTTGTTCTTGGCATACAGAAGACACTACACCGATTCTGCAGGACGCCCCGGCTACAGCACTTGTTCACTACACACCGTACCTAGTCAACAAAAAACCAGTTTGCGTGACGATCTGCAAGACTTGTTCATGGCCATCAAACATCACCGATTCTGCAGACGCCCCGCATACCAAGCACTTTCACTACAAACCGTACTCGTCAACAAACTAGTTGAGCGTGACATTCGACTTGTTTCTTTTTCTGGCATCAAATAAATCATCACCGATTCTGCTCAGGACGCCCGCTATACAGCACTTTTCACTACACCAACCGTACTAGTCACAAACAAGTTGTCGTGACATTCGACTTGTTCTTGGCATCATAACATCACCTGATTCTGCAGACGGGCGGCCCGCCTATACAGCACTTTCACTACACACCGTAATTACTAGTCACAAACAGTTTGCGTGGGAACATTCGTACTTGGTTCTTGGCATCAAACATCAACCCCGATTCATGCAGACGCCCGCGCTAACAGCACTTTCACTACCCACGCGTACTAGTCCACTAAACAGTTTGCGTGACGTTCGTGACTTGTTTCTTAGGGCATCAAACATTCACCGATTCTGACAGGGACGCCCGTCTACAGCACTTTCACTTCACAAACCGTACTAGTCAGACAAACCAGTTTGCGGTGGACATTCGACTTGTTTCTTTGGCATCAAACATCACCGATTCTGCAGACGGCCCGCTGCTACAGCACTTTCACTACAACACCGTTCTAGTCCACAACACAGTTTGCGTGACATTTCGACTTGTTTTCTTGGCATAAAACATCACTTTAAAAGATTTCACAAGCAAGTGGCCGTATTAAGCCCAGGGGGAGGGGGGGTGGTAATTTTGGTTGTTGGTGTGTGTTGTGAAAAATATATATATTATATTTGGGGGGGGGGGGGGGGGGGTCCATTACCTTGCCCTATGATATGCCAATATAAAAAAATTGATTACTCATAAAAAATTTGGACCTGATTACATTTTAACTGATTGGTTACTTTAAAAAAAAATCTTGTGGGCATTAGGCCCAGGAATAGTTGTGTTATTTTTACATATGCCACTGTTTATAACCCTATAGGTTTCCCATCTCATATCGTTCCCCTTTTATTAACGACGTTTTTTTCAAAAATCGCATTAACATGTAAATTCTTATGGTGATATATGTAACAGTCTTGTATTTCTACCAATTTTCCCCTATAAATTTTTAACATAAAAAACCGATTATATAAGTTTCATGTTTCATTTTGGGCTAACAAAATGGCTTGTTAAATTCATAAAATAAATATAACAAAATTAGTAGTTTACAATAATAGAGAATGAAAACACACAAAGTCTAATCAAACTTTGGGTTACGTAATACAAATAAATTCATTTTATAAACAAGGTGTTACAACTACGAGATTCCTCAAAGGGTTGTATTTACTGGGAATACCCTGATTCTATTACTATTCATTGAAGAACTCGTCCCCTAATAGAACTTAATAGGCTATGTTCATACATAAACAACTTTATAGTTTTGTTACCATATGAGGGAAAAGACATTTGCTTGCATTATAAAACTAAAATTTGAGCTTAAATGCAGGCATTTTACATAATGCTGAACCCTCATCAATAAGTATACAGATGTTTATATCCCTAGCAGTAACATTAACGTTTATTGATGACGTTAGACGTTAAATGATGGACGTTGAAATATCCACTTAGTGTGCTGACTGATATGGGACAAGGTCTTATGCTGGCCATATCCTGGAACAATAAATGTCGACAACACTAACATAAAGACCTTGTGCAAATTATAAGATTATAATATTTAATCATAACCAAATAAGCTTAACGTAAAGACTTAACATTATTATTGTAAAACTGTGACTACATGTTACTGCATATGTAACGCTGACAGCTATAGATTATACTGAGTTTTGTTCCCTAGTACATTAGCTTTTCAGTCCAGAATATTCAAAGTAATACATGCAGCGTGACAGACACTGTATACCTATTGCTTGATTATTTTTTGTGTGGAATAAATATTGAATTAAATGATTTACATTATTGTGTTTTAATACTAATATTATGTATGTAATGAATAGATAAGTTGTCTGTTTTTCAAACCATTCATTGAGATTCGTAAATATAATAAAAAACGTTAAAGTTAAAACATTTGTTTTTTGCAAATGCAAGTAACTAGCAGTACTAGTACAGTATATAAATGATTTTCTGGTAGAAGTTCATTTTTAAACTGTGGCCTGTGTGTAACAATATAAATCTGCTAAAACAATCTAAATATGTTAAGATTTTAAGAATTGTAAGTATTATAAGTTTATGTGTTTGAATAGCTAATTTTATCTTAGTAATCATCCACAAATGTTCTAGCTGTAGTCCGTAGTTAGTATTTGAAATGTAAAGAACTGGGAATGTATGTTTCCCATAGCATTGAATCTTTATAGTCATTGTAATTTATTCCATCTTTGTATTTTATGTTCCATTGCTTATTTGGCCTCTTTTCTGATCAAGAAAAAAAGATGTATATATATATATATATATATATGATACATGCATATATAAATATATATATATAAATATATATATATATATATACATATGGATATATATACATACATACGAGTTTATTTACATGCTATAAAACACGATTTATCCTATTAATATTATAGCAGTTGACAAAAATTCCAAAACAGACATCAGTGGCTTGAGTTAAAGCTCAAGTCCATAGCACACCTCTTTATTTTTGGCACACAAATAATAATAAAGACAACCTTTGAAAACTTGTCATAAAGAAGAAATATGTACAAAATATCGACAAAATAAAACCTATTTAAATAGTATAATAATAAACTAGTTTTAGATATCATAAATGATAATATAATAATAATGTAATAAATATAATATAATAAACAATTTAATCGGAAAAAATTTTATCATATAAATAACAATTGCAACAACAATAATTATATAATAGCAATGCAAATAAAATATAATATAATAGTAATGAATAAATAAATAACTAAACACTAACCCCACATAGAGAACCAAAAGAGCCCAGGGAGAAAACCTAACGAGAGAACGTTGACCTACCAGATGTCATGATCAAACAAATGGCTAAGAATAAAAAATATTTGAAAACATTCAAGCTTGTAGCATGGTGAAATATCAATGTCCCGGACTCCACACCAAGGGAGTATTGTATTATAATACCCTTATCATCCTTAACAGAGGAAAACAAGAATGCAAAAGAGTGCGTGAAATACGGCAAAATTAAACTAAACAGTTATGTTCCTGCTATGGTATATACTGTAATATATATACAATAGCTCCCCTTGACATACCCTAATCTTCTGTCCAAAAGACAAAAGACTAATATTTAGGTCTTAATAAGAGTCCTTTTCAATATTAACCTAAAGGTTAGATTTCATTGTCTCTTAAATCTGCATAGCTTATCAGTTTTACCCTGCTCCTTTAGAGCGCAATTTAGTAGGGACGTTTGCATGGTTTAATGACCACTGCTTGGTGAATTTAATTATTTCGGACGCTAATGTTTTTCTCATTGCCATGATAAAAAAAAGTTTGGCCATTTTAATGTGCTTTGTTTAAGATTAGCTAAACAATTGTCCCCCCTTTGTTAAAATCTAAAACTTTAATAAGCATATTTTGATAAGCATTTATACAGCTAAAAGTCACGTTAAAGATAACACTACAACGTTTTTTTCTAGTTATAACATGAGAAAAATAAATTGCTAATCATTTTAGAATATTTAGAGCTCAGATAAATATTATACATTACTAAATAACTTCAAATGCACCAAATCCACGCAAACTTTTAACTAGCTATGGTAATTGCCGGTTGCTTCAAAGAGAAGTCTTGCGGTTGTAATATTCTGACCATCCCTATGTTTATGGAGGATTTGATGATAGAAATGAGTGATTATCGTAATCGCTGAAATTTAAAACGCCGTAAAGTATTTGTACTGTCCTAATAGATATATTAAAACAAAAAATTTATATTAAACGTATATATCAAATATATAGAAATAATGTTTGCACAGGTTCATTACCTTACAAATGGCTGTTTTAATAAGGATTTCACAACGTTAGATACCAAGGTGGGATTCTTTAGCTACTTAAAAACACCCGGAGGGATTTTAGAAATAAAAATAGCCTAAGCCTAGATTCATTATCCCAGGGACCCTAAGAACGTCAAATGTCAAAATTTCATCACAATCGGTTGAAATAGTTTATTATTCGTGAAAACAAACCAAATAAACACAAGGCAACTTTCACATTTATAATATTCTTAGGATTAGGGTTTGTAGGATATTCCCACCCCCCCCCCAAACGTTTTTTAGTAATTGGTATCAAAATAAAAATCCATCTGATTGTGACAGTTTCTAGAACGTACGGTTAAAAAATATCACGTTAGATTTTAAATAAAAAAGAGCATAATAATTTAAATTAACGAAAGATATATAATCAAATTACTTCATGATTGAATCAGTACAGATAATAAATATTCATGGAATTATGGTATAGATTTAAAATCCATTGCATTCTTGAGATTCGCCGCGAACCACAACAAAATTAAAAAAAAAGACGAGTGCTACACGTACATGTACCCTATTATAACATTCAAACATTCACAGCTTTAACTTCCAACCAGAAATAAATTTAAAAGACAAATATACATTGTAATACGTAACACATACCTTTAAATAGTGTTAAGTATTTACTACACGTAACTGACTCGGTAATTGCAGTTTGCAATATGCAGGCGGATTTGAAAGCTTGTAATAATTTATGTTCTAAATTTAATTAAATAATTTTTTATCTTTAAATTTAATCTATTCTCGGATCTACCTGAATACCACACAGAACATTTTTATTTCAATCGGATCAAGCCGTTTTTGCGGAGCTTTCAGTAAAATACACAAGCAACGCAAGAGGCATATTTAGATTTATAGATATAACATAGTTATTCATATATTAGTTTTATAAAAAAAATTACCAGTGTGCGGAAATTTGTAACCAACTGTATGTCAATTTAAAGTAGTTTTGCTTTTGATAAAAAATAAAATGTAAGGTTCCTAAATATATTTAGACTAATACAAGAGTTGTTAGACCTCAAGACCATAATAAAAGTTATACATAGTTTTTTTTCAGTTCACGGGTATCCTCAAGGAAAGGACAAGCTAAATAATAAATTCTCCGTTTTCCAATTATCGTTCAAAATAAAATGTATTTAAGAAAATAGCACATAGGTTCATTTTAGGTATTTAGTGGTAGTTCCTAAATAAATATTTAATTTTAAAAATGTTATAATGTCTCATACTGAATGTATGTATCAGCCACGTGTCTTAGCACATTTAGACATACAACACAATATTGTCTCTAAAATTTAGAGACCCAACAGAGGCAATAAACCAGAGGCACTGAACCTCTAGTGTGCGATTATACGAATCGCTAGGATTCCTTCAATTTTAATGCTCTGAAGAACTGATAGTTATCAGCTGGTCTCGCCACAGCACAAAACCGCAGTGTGAAGTTGGGGGTAGATCAAGCCATAATAAGCCGTTAGCAGTACCCTGAAAGGGACAGCATTTGGCTAAAAACATGAAAACATAAATGTCCCAAGGATAATTTGAATAAACGTAATCAATTTGATAGTTTCCAACACAATTCTTGACCCAGGAACATTCCCAGGAATTTTGAACAGTCGATGTCCTCTAATAATAGTGTCACCCAATAGAATGGGTGGGCCTCACCCTCATTTTGGAGTTACATGATCGCAACGCAAAAAAAAACAAAAAAATTTTTTTAGAAGAATTTTCTAAGAGATTAAGGCAATTCAACATGCTGGACACAATTGTTAGTGTAGTAATACAATTTGCTGTTTCAGAATATATTTTGATTTGGTAGGTGAGAATATAGTGTCGTTGCCATCAGCGTACTGCACAAGGTCTTCCATATAGTAGTCCCATGACCACGTGTCATTGACAAACAGTAGACAATAAAACATCTGACTGAGTACTGATCACTGAGGTACACCTTAACTCAGCCGGCAATCGGTTTAGAATATGTGTTTGATATTTGAACAATACGTGTTCTATGGCTATAATTTAGCTAATCCATAATTAAAATTACATTGATAACCTTTAAGTTATGAATTGAATCATGTTAAAACTACCTTCATAAATTTTACGGTCGTAAAATTCAAGCTAATAAGTAAATCACCTGAGTTCAAAGTTGTTTTACATGCTGACGCCTGACATTAAAACTAATAGAATAAAAACTGTCATTACTTATGACAGTTAATTGATGCGTTCCGAGATACTTCGTTTGATTACTATTGGAATCCACATTTGCTACTCGGATGTACCTGTATTTTTCAACAGGCATAACTGACCCTAGAACGAAATCATGCAGTTGAAGAGTGCCCTCCATTCAGACCAAAGGGGAATAGCGTTACCTGCAGGTGGAGACTTACTTCTTCACCAACAGTAGATACGTTTTGAATGCTAATCAGCGTAACATGACGATACAACTCACAAACCCTAAAATGCAGAATTTACATGCTTCTAGAGGTGGTGCCTTAAAGAAAGAAAGAAAGAAAGAAATACATTTAATTCCAGCCATAAGCAACCACATTGAACATCCATAAATTTAAAAACTATAACAAAGAAATGAGACACACGCATGGGTCGTAACCTGTGCGCGATGAATTCGGAGTCCAATCAGTCCACAATCAGTAACTAAGTGATATATTAAAAATCTAGCAGCAAATTATACACATTCTCTGTTTGAAGGTGGAAATAAACAGAAGCAATTATATGTGACCCGCACAGACTGTGGCTCTAACTATAGCAAGGTACAAATTTGTATTAAAACTGTAAACCATATGGGGCATACATCGTGTGCCCAGCGAAACTCATTTCCAAATAGCAAACATTCCACGCACGATTGATTTTCATACACATGACAACAATCCAATCACAAGGTTTACCTAGTACTAGCCTAACTTGCGAATACACCCATCCTTTCTAGAGGTCTGCCACACATGCCCAAAACACACACACACACACACACAAAAACGCAATCACATGCACGCGAAACAGGCACACACACACAAAACAGGCTGACCACAGACAAACAGAACACCCACACACAAAAACCGAGATACGTAAGTAACCACCCGGCATTTACGTTGCCCTGTAAGTGGACTTAAAGAGATTATCTATCTCTGTTCTACCTAATTCCTACTAGCCAATTATATAACTATTTTCTTATATTAAATAGTAACTGCATGGGACCGGAAGCATTTGGTGGGGTAATTTTGAGAAAACAGTACTTGGCCTAAATAATAAGTGTCTGTAAAATGTATAGATTTATTGATTCATGGTGTTATAATACCCGAGTTAATCTGTGTTTCTTGTAACGTATGGGTGGTTAGTTGTTTTGAAAATATTTTCTTGATTTTTAAAAATATATAAAATTAATTTGTTTCTTGCATATAACTGAGTTTATAGTAAAAACCTTGAACGCATTAAATAATAATTCAGATGACTAACTAGTTGGGTTTTTGTAATGCCGCTTTCATAATGGCTTTTCCTGTGAAGTATGTAATAGTAGAAGAAATAGTTTTATAATGCTCCGCCCCAAGCAATGATTCATACCAAATTGTAATAAAGGTTGTACATATGCGTGAATAAACTGTTTTCATCAAGAGCTGGCGTTTAATATTTTATGAAGAACAGAAAATATGTAAAATAAACTTTCCTCAATCTGTTCTGTAACAATTGGCACATGAGCTGTCCACTTGAAGTCTACCATCAAATATTACACGGAGGATACTTGTACATCTGACACTCTTACATACAGTAGTCGCAGCCACAAGCATTCTGGCCTGTACAAGTATGGAGTTTCAAGGTAAGGTTCACAGGATCTCCGTCAGCTCTCATTGATATTGCCATACACTTGGTTGTTTATGTAAAATTTGACTGTGAGCTGATTTTGGTCAAACCATCGCTTTGACAGTGCGCAGCCGCTGCTCCCGCCGCTCCATATGCTTCCCCCCAGGTGGATCCCTCGAACAACAAGGCTGTGCCATCAGCATATAGAAAGATCTGGCCACCTAAAAGGTTAATTTAACCAATATTGTTAATATAAATTAGAAACAAAAGTTGTCCTAGATGTACTAAAACCATGAATAACACCATATTCAACCTGTGTTGTTAAACTGATGATTGCCTAAAATTGAGACAACCTGATATCCTCATCGCTTAGATAATTTTGAACCCATTCCAAAGTCGTACCTCTAACACCTATACAAACTAGTTTTTTTTACTAGTAACTCTCTATTGACTGTGTCAAAACCTTTGGCTAGATCTATTTTAAAAAAACTATTAGTACTTTACTTAATACGCCCAATCTGCCATCAATGAAATTTCTTTTGTAAATGAAAATAAGTTATCGTTTTCAGGTCTTTTATCAGCTCCGAAAGCCAAATTGGTTTTCCCATACAAAAATCCAGACTGATTAATAACGTAATTTTTGAAATTGTTTTCTAAAACACACTTTTCTTTCTAAAATCTTGGCGAGGACACTTGCAAAGAGGTGATAGGGCCTGAAACTAATGCCAACCTGATTTTTTTGGACCTCCTTTTGTATATAGTAATGACTTTTTCCCACTATTTAAACGCGACCGGGATAAATACCTTGTCCAAAACTATTATTTATTACGTTGTGAAAGTCGGAAGTTTAAGAACTTGTATGTTTTTCCTTTTATAGACCAAACTGCGGGGGCTGGACCCAGCCTCGCATGTCATGTAACTACTTTTTGTATCAATATCCGTGCTCAGTGACAGGTTTCAGGTGAAATTACAGAGTCCACACCCTGTGCATGTCGTTCGTCCACTACACACTCGGCCACAGGAGGGACAAGCGCCCGGCCAGATCAACTCCCACTCCTACATAAATACTCATTAAAAGTATTCGCCACATTGATAATCGTTCTGAGTTCAAAATATTATTCTTGTTCGATAAAAATTTTTCAATCGGAAAATTGATTTGTTTAAGTCACAGTGCCTGTAATTTCTTCCAATATTTTTCCGACAGTTAACTAGCCTATTTTTTTCCGCGCTTTAACAGATAATCCTCCTGTTATATTGGTACTTGGCAGTTTTAATTGTTTTATTTAAGATATTTCTATAGTTATTTAAGTAGCACTGTATTGAATGGTTCTCCTTTTGCAGCGTTGAATTAATTTATGTCTAAATCTAATCTCGATTTGATTAAAACTATTTTTGATCCAAGGCTTTAATTTTTTCGTTCCCAATCCGAACAAAATTGCGACTTTTTTGATTTTTCCATTATGGTCCTGAAGTATTTCAACAAGAACAATTACAGCTTGAATTTACGTCATCTCAACCCGTTACTAAGTTCCAATTCTGGCTCAGAAATGCATCTACAGACCAAATACTTATCAAATTTGGTCAATATTGTTGTTATTTATATTACTTTACAATAGGTACTTCCTGTCCAAAGTTTAGTAACGATAAGATAATGATCTGTCTTACTTGATTTTATTAAGCCCGATACAAATTCGATCAAGTGTTCCTTTATATAAACAAAAATGTGGTCAGATTCAGCTTAGATGAATTTGCCGTAACTCTGTTTGGAAATATTTATACAACTAACAAAACCGGCGCCGTACAATACATCAAGATAACGTTTGTAAAAAACAAACTTTTTGTTTTTCCTGCAAAATGCCGCAATTGACGTCACCAACTACCCATGGTATTCGGTCCCTGGGTCTAGTAGCCTGCTATATAAAACTAGGACATTAATGAATAAAATCGAGATCATTATCTGAGAATGGTCTGCGATACACCGCGAGGAAACAGAGCCGCTCACTCGCCAACCGACATATCCACTCTGATACTTGTGGCCACATGCATACTTATCCTCCTCATACTCCACTCGAAACTATTTATTGACACACACAATTACGCCATCATTCTGTTTCCTCTTTCGTTTGTTCATAAATCCGCATCATAAAACCCCATCCATACATCCCGCCATACTACAACTTTCATCTAACCAGGTTTCTGTTTAAAAAACAATAATATCGAACTTATTACCGGATACTGTTTTAGATACATAAGAGTTCGTCTTTGTGTCTGTTATAACGTCCTAATATTTGCATGTAAAATTGTTATACCACTGCTGTCTGAAACCATCAAGGTCTCGCGCCCAAAAAGTAAAATCCCCAATAGCCGTCATACCTCTAACGTGGAACTACAACTCTACAAATCATCAATCGCTTCATTAAAAAAGTCATTCATCCCTCACACTCATTCCACCAAACCCGCACTACCCACACACTTATATTTAAATAATTATCTTCAACACATTTCTTACTACATTAATAGTTCTTGAATAGATTATACATTTAAGAATTATATGGATACATCCATCCACAACACACCACACCCAGGCTTACATACATACATAACAAGTCCCATCATACAAACACGCACACACACACACACACACGTTATTTCTTATCATATAGGAATGTATTACACGTACATAACTCCAACCTACTTACTCTTAATACGACCCCTTATGTTAATAGGAATGAAATACTTGATTTTTAACTTACTGTAACATTTTATTTAGAAAAGGATCACATTGTTTTTAAAACCAAATTTATATTAAATTTATGTATATAATTAGGGTTAATTGTTAATTTGTATGACATACAGCCATCCATAACACACCCACACCTAGTCTTACATTACATCACCTACATACGTACATACATACATACATTTTAATATCCCCCCATGCATAGATACATACATTACCAAGTGCCATCATACAAACATGCACACACACACGTATTCATTATCATATAGAATCATACACGTACATAACTCCAAACATACTTACGCTTAGTAGACACCGTATTTAATTGGAATCAATTGCGTGAAATACTTGAATTTAGAACTACTGTAGCATGTTATTTAAGAAAAGGACATATTTATTACCAAATCTCGAATTAATAGGTATGTGTTTTAATTATGGTTAATTGTTATTTTTAATTTGGTATTAATTTAAAAGTTCAGAGAAGTCAATGATCTACAGGTACTTTTTATAACAACATCTTGTAACCCTCCCCAATTACTCATATTGACATACTGTGACCTTCTTAACACTACAGATTAATAAGTTAAGATTATTGAGTAGTTACAATAAACTGAGTAAGACATATAATACAGAGATAAAGGATACAAATAATATCTTCACAACAAGAAGAAGTTATATCAACAAGAAACAAACATCCTAGAGACCATAGTGAAACTTAAAATATAACCTATTAATACATTATGTGTGTATACTCAATCAACTCATGAACGTATTAAACCAATATTCAAAGTACACAAATAATTCATTAAACCATTTATAGTCTTCTGATTCGATTATTACCAACAAATTATTGCCCAAATGTAAAATAAACCTAAATAAAAATACTTCTTCCATGCTGCAATGACAGTTGAATACATTGAATTACATTACATTTAATCCAAACAAAATACAGCTAAAATAAAAGCTTTTAAATTCAAAACTACAACAACCTACCTACTCACACGTGGGTAAAATAAAAATGTACTTTTAATGTACTATAATGAAATTAAGTTCAAACACTTCAAGAAATTATACAGTACAGACCTTTAATATAATGTTATACAGGAGGGGGGGGGGCGGGGGGGGGCTATTCCTGTAGTGGGGGGGTGTCAATATACATAATTAGATACTTAACTTAAAAACTTCCCAAAAAGAACGATTAAAGATAATTTATAATCAGAGAAAAGACAATTTATAATCACTCTCTAGTCAAAGCAGCGTTAGTTTAATTCAAAAGTATATGTATATAAATTGATAAATAAAAACACCACTTAACATTTAAAATTCAGTTGGATTGCTCTAAAATTTTCCCAAAGCTAATACAATTTGGTTTAAATACAGTTTGGTGGTGATTACATATTGTTTTGACCCTTCCATTGATTAATGTACCAAGACCATCTAAATAAAATATTCACCATATACAATAGGTTTCTGTAATAGGGGACACCAAAATAGTCAGGTTCAATTTAATTAATTCATTTACAATGTAAAAAGGACCCGTAAAGGATTCAACTTAAAATGGTTATTTATATTGAAAAACTTTAAGAAATTAAAACGTCAAATATTAATAAATCAATGGCAAGTCTATCTAAATTGATTACAAAGATTACTTTAACAAATTTTTTTTGTTATAAACAAATTGGTAGAACTAACGGGATTATTTTAATCCCTAAATTTAACTCACACAACTCACGTCCCGGTCGAACCAGACTGGTGTAGTTTTCGCACCTTATCCCTGTGTGTTGACCGTGTGTTCTGTGAATGGTGATGGTTGATAGCTGCCGCCTCTCTCGATGTCTTAAAGCGATGAGACCCCTCTGGGCTGGAGAATCAGCCGTCTTCCTCACCAATGATCCCTTCCCTCTCTGGACCCAAGCGTAAGCCAGCTTCCCAAATTTAACGAACGCCTTGGTGAACGCCCCAGGGATGGACTTGTGTGCGGTTCAGATGCTCACTGATTAACACCGGGGGCGCTTCGTGGAAAGTGGAAAGTGATCTAAATCTGTAGTCTCAATGCGATTTTTTTCTTGCGGCAATCAGCCAATTCGCCACGAATAGATCGGGAGATAAACTGGACCACGATGCTGGGGGTGTAAATCTTCTGTCTCTTGGGAGGCCGGGAGCCTGTAAGCGATGGCGAGAATTCCTCCCCTGTTGAACACAACTCCGATCGCTCTCACAATCGACCTCGACTACGGCATAAATGTCATCCCCCTTTGTTACCGGCACACCCAGCCCCCTAATTTCAATATATTTGTTCAATCTTGAATATCTGTTGCAGTTCGTTTCGATCTCCGTTTTTAAACTGAGAAACATTCTCCAGCCAAACCGTTGGTTTTCTTTTTTCAGCAAAACCACAGTCCTTTTTTTGTTTTAAAGGTATATTTTTGACGATAGAATGCGATTGTGAAGGAAACAGGATTTTTCCGCGGACATTTGCCATCGTTCAGTGAAACAAGCAGAAAACAGTAACACTACGTTTCGAGATCGGCAATCTGATCTCTTTTTCAGGTAAAGATTAGTCCTAATACATAATTACAAAACTAGGTTAAAATAACACAAATCTTACTAAAAGCGTTGTGGCACGCCTAAGTTCCAGGAATCTACAACCTACATGCTTGTTGTCCAACTTCACTAACACTAAAGAACCAGTGCACTATAATACAAATACTATACAAAACACTAATCATTAAAAACTAAACTAACGGATTACAGGTCACTTCTTAAAACCATATTGTGACGCCGCATTGGTTTTAATTACAACGGATTGTTGCGGGCGGATCGATCGGATATTGTAATAAACCAATGCCGGAGTCACAATATGGTTTTAAGAAGTTTCATCTCGCATGAACCAATAATAACGAAAGGACCCCATTCCTGTTCCCCTTCCCTTGTATTTCACGCCATCTTGTTTTAGCCAGCCGTTCCACGATTGCCATTGGCTAGTCCCTCTGGTCAGTCGGTAGGTGGTTAGTAGTACGAGTGAAGCCGTATTGTGACCTGTATTCCGTAGTTTAGTTTTTAATGATTAGTGTTTTGTAAAGTTTTGTATTAATTGCATGTCTTTAGTGAGTTAGTGAAGGTTGAGACAACAACATGTAGGTTGTGATTCCTGACTTAGGCGTGCCACAAAACAACGCTTTAGTAAGATTTGTTTATTTTAACCTTAGTTTGTAATTATGTATTAGGTGTAGTTCTTTAACACTGAAGAAGAGATCAGATTGGCAGATATCTGAAAAGTAGTATTACTGATTTCTTGATTCACGTGAACGATGGCAAAGGTCCGGAAAAATCCTGTTTCCTTCACAAACCACAGTCTCCTTTAAGCGTCAAATTATCTTTCTCAACCATGGATAGTTTTACGCCTTGACTTCCTCTAACGAATCACGTCAACACATCATAGTCTTTTCCAAAGATTGCGAAACTTGCACTGTTGTACTTCCTGGAATCTGAAATCTCCTGTATAATGTTTTTTAACAAGTCCATAATTCTAGGATCGTTCACTGTTTCGTAGATGAAGCACCGTCAACGTCAACACTCGTCCACAGCGCCGATGTAGGTTAGCGCCTTCGCGAACATCTTCGAAAGTTTAGCGACGGTTCAGACCCGGCAACAAGTAGGCATGTAAACTCCACACTGCGTAACGAACACTTGGCTACCTCTTTGGCGTTATGAGGTATTTAGCTGACATTTACTACAAACCAGGGTCACACACTTGTGATAAATTTCAAAATAAAAATAATCATCAATAACTATAAAGCGTATCCTTTATCGCCAGTTATTCCGGAGGGTAATTCTAATTAAAAAAATAAATAAAAAACCGAAGTTTATTTTAAGACAGCATAGATGCCTGAATAAACTTAACAATCAAAGCAGGAAACTTGCCGACAGGACTGAGCGGGGCAGGCACGGGTGGACCGTGCAAACTAAGAGAGGCAATATATCGGAACGACCTTTTCGCATCGGCAGAACTGATAGACGCGAACTTTGTTGTTTGGTTTTTAAGGGGCCCAAACATATCGATTGTCTGCAATTTTTATTAATGGTAAATAATGCTATTTTTTTTCTATTTGTCTCTTTTAATCATAGGAAATTGAAAGTTATTAATAAAAAAGCAGGAACATTATTTAAGCTTCTGTTTTAAGAATGGGTTTCTCATCAGGCTGCGTTTTATTAATTTATTTATATATACTAATATTTTATATATATATATATATATTTTGTATTATTTTTTAGTTAGTATCTATAAATTTATAATTTTGTTCTGTATATCTACTTATATAACTATTATATATTTATTGCTGCATGTGACTCACTGTTTATAGCTGATTTTTATACGACTTGATTGCTGCATCTACTGAGAATAGTAGATTTTGTACTTAAATAAATCATATAATTTAATACTTACTTCTCTGCAAAGCAAGTAAAAACAAGTACTCCTCGATAGGAACATTCCGAGTTCGTACTATTGTATTGCCGCAGTCAAAGTGATAATATTTAAAATATCTAACTAATCTGAAGAGTTTTATAACTAACTTAAACTAAGTTATACTATTAAATAATACATGCTATACTATTAAAAAACATGTTAAAATTCAGGATGGTCATTGGAAATAAAAAATGGTATTTAAGTGCACATAACCACATGCGGTATATAATCGTATACTTAATTCCTACCCATAATAGTAGAACATACATACTGCAGACGTGTGG